>NW_027331947.1:3127341-3427341 GCF_048418815.1 Hemitrygon akajei
TACAACTGAGAAATGGATATGAAACATAAGAACAAAAGACGTGGGAGCAGAGTTAGGTTATCGAGTCTGCTCCGCCATTTCATCATGGCTGATCCAAGTTTCCTCTCAGACCCAGTCTCCGGCTTTCTCCCTGTATCCCTTCATGTCCTGTCTAGTCAAGAATCCATCAACCTCTGTCTTAAATAAGCTCAAAATCTTGGCCTCGACAGCTGCCTGTGGCAACGAATACCACAGATTCACCACACTCTGGCTAAACTCATCAACGTCGCAAATGGAGACCCCGCTATTCAGAAACTGTCTCCTGTAGTCCTAGACTCTACCACCATAGGACACATCCCGTCCACATCCAGCCCATCGGGGACATTCGATAGGTTTAAATTGTATCACCCATCAAATTCTCTTCATATGTCAAGGTATTCAATCCTGGAATCATTTTCATAATCCTCTGTTAAGCTCACTCAAATGTTAGTCCATCCTTTCTAAGATCAACGGCCCAAAACTGCTTACAATCTCTAAGTGAGCTGTCGTACCTTTTTCAGTTCACGGCTGGTCTGTACAGATCACGTGAGGTCCTCGGTGATGTGGATGATGAACAACTTAAAGCTGTTTACATTCTCAACGCCAGATCCATTGATGTAAATAGAGGTTATCCCGTCTCCATTCCTCCTGTAATCACCAACCAGCTCCTTCCTTTTTGCGACATTGAGAGAGACTTGACGACACTGTGTCAGAGAGATAACATCTTCCTTGTAGGTCACTTCGTTATTTTTTGAGATTTGTCCAAACAATATAGTGTCGTCGGCAAATTTAATTAACAGATTGGAGCTGTGGGTGGCGATATAGTCAAGGGTATACAGGGAGTAAGGAAGGGTTCTCAGTATATGGCCCTGAGTGGCTCCTGTGTTGAAAGTCGGACGGGTGGAGGAGAGGGAGCCCACTCTTACAACCTGCTGGCGATCTGAGAGGCAGGGTCAAGGACGAGATCTCTGAGCTTCCTGTCGAGCCTGGGGGGAATTATGGTGTTGGATACTGAACCTTCGTCCAAAAACAGCATTCTCACGTAAGCACCCTTCTTCTCCAGATGTGTAAGGACGCTGTGTATAGCAGTGGCTATTGCGCCGTCTGTCGATCCGTTATGTCGGTAGGCAAATCATAAGGGGTCCAGCATCCTCCTTTCGTAAAAGGTTTACATACACTAATCAGACAGGCCTGTGTCAGTCACCAAGTAATCTCAATGCCCCGCTATGTCCCCACAACCTCGTGTCATTCCCCATACCCATCCCATTGCCCGACTCTCTGCCCACAGCCCTGTGTCAGGGTCCAAATTAATCACTCTACCCGCTCTCGTCCTTCAGCCCTGTGTCAGTTCCAGAAGTAATTAACTGTGGATCAACTTGGAATTATGATGATATTAAGCTTGAACATCAAAGCATAAATCAGGAACGGATTTCTCCTAGGAAATACACAACGGAAATGTGAAGATATTTTAGGCTGCACTTACATGGGCTTCTGGATAGGTTTGCCCATTCAGGCAGGGAAAGGACGGTAGGGTGAAGGAACCATGGTTGACAAGAGATGTGAAACATCTGGTCAAGAGGAAGAAAGAAGTTTCAGGAAGCTGACCTCAGGATTAGAAAGCAAGGATCAGGCATGACTGTGGATTTACAAAGTAGCCGGGGACAAACTGAAGAATGAAATTAGGATCACTAGAAACAACTACTGACAAACAAGCCATTCTAGATGTATGTGAAGAAAAAGATGACTGGAATGAGTATAAGACCAGTCGGGGATAGAAGATGAAGCAAGCCCCTGAAGTTGGGGAAAGAAGTTCAGGTCCCGAATGAAGACTTTAGTTCAGTATTCACCAGTGAGAGGGACATTTGTGTGAAGAGCGTTAAACAGACTGATGTGCGACAACATGTCGAGTTTAAGACAGCGAATGTACTGGAACTTCTGCAAAAAAAAAACAAAAAAGTTAGGGTACTTAAGCAACACACACAAAATGCTGGTGGAACGCAGCAGGTCAGGCAGCATCTATAGGGAGAAGCATTGTCGAAGTTTTGGGCCAAAACCCTCCGTCAGGAATAACTGAAAAGAAAGATAGTAAGAAATTTGAATAATTAAGTCCTCTTGTGTGTTCGGAAGAATCCCTGAGTGACTGCAGAATGAGGTGAGTCCTACTTCAGTGATGGGTTAATTATTGGAGAACATTCTTAGAAACAGGATTTAGGAGAATTTGGAGAAGCATTGCCTGATTATGGAGAATCAGTTTGGTTTTGTGAAGTGCAGATCATATTTCATGAGCCTGCTACAATTCTGCGAGGATGTGATGGTCATCCTTCGGTTAACCGAGAAAGACCTTTTAGAACGTTAGAAGACTTAGTGTCCTGGAAAAGTTGGCTGGTGGATTCAGGACTGACGCCCCAGAAGGCCGAGGGTAGTTGTGGATGGAGCGTTTTCTCCCTGGATGCCAGTGCCAGTGGTGTCCTTCAGAGATCTGTTCTGAGACTCCCGGATTTTTATGCTTTAAAATGATGTGAATAAGGAAGTGGAACGGTGAGTTATTGTATTTGATATGATGTGTAGGTTGACGGAAATATGGATAGTATAGAAGGTAGTCAGAGTTTACAACAAGACAGTGACAGGACGCAGAGCAGCGCTGAGAAGTTACAGATGGAGTTTAACCCGGAACATTACGGAGTGATTCACTTTGGGAGGATGAATTTGAAAGCAGAGGTGATACTTTATCGAGTCAACCGAGGACCGCACATCAGTACGAGTTCCAAAATGGAAACAGAGTGTTGAGACTTTCTCTAATAAGCCGAGGTTCGCTCATCGGTACGAGAACTTCAATCGGCTTGGAGCGGTGCACTGCAGGAGCAGAAGGAAGTGTGATTGACAGGTGAGCTTGAACACATCCACTGTTCTGCACATACTCATAGTGACGCTCGAAAGGCAATATACTTGACAGTAAATCAGGAGAAAAGAAAATACAACTTCATGGCAAATAATAGCACAGCCTGGGAACCTGCGAATAGTTCACAGATTTCACTAGCTACTTTTGTTCAAACAGAGAATGGATGGAGAAATAGTGGTAGAATCGTGGCAGGTTTGAGATTAGCTTTAAAGTTAAATATATTGCATGGCATTTTACGGGTATGAGGTGGTCAGGTCATTCACTGGCGAAGGTCCGGTTCCTGCCAAACACCCCATGTGTGCGCTGGAAAACATTGCTCTTCAAACTGTCTACAGCCCTCGGCAATCTCCCGAGGACGCATTGCCTTTTTGATCACAGGTCTCTGGACTGTCGCTGTCGATCTTTTACATTGTTTGGAGGAATATGTTTGCAGCCAAGCATTTAAAGATCGCATGGATAAACTACAACAATTATTCATTACATTTTCGCAAAAGAATAAACCGGGGAAGGTAGTGCACCCATGGGTGACAAGGGAAAATAGGGACAGTATCAAGTCCAAAGAAGAAACATATAAATTAGCAAAAAAAAAAAAAAAAAAAGCGGCACAGCTGAGGACAGGGAGAAATTCAGAGACCAGCAGAGGAGGACAAAGGGCTTAATTAGGAAAGGGAAAAAAAGATTATGAGAGAAAGCTGGCAGGGAACATAAAAACTGACTGTAAAAGCTTTTACACATAAGTGAAAACAAAAAGATTGGTCAAGACAAATGTAGGTCCTTTACAGTCAGAAACAGGTGAATAGATCAGAGGGAACAAAGACATGGCAGACCAATTGAATAACTACTTTGGTTCTGTCTTCACTAAGGAAGACATAAATAATCTTCCGGAAATAGTAAGGGACCGAGGGTGGAGTGAGATAGAGGAACTGAGTGGAAATACATGTTAGTAGGGAAGTCGTGCTAGGTAAATTGAAGGGATTAAAGGCAGATAAATCCCTAGGGCCAGATGGTCTGCATACCAGAGTGCTTAAGGAAGTAGCCCAAGAAATAGTAGATGCATTAGTGATAATATTTCAAAACTCCTTAGATTCTGGATTAGTTCCTGAGGATTGGAGGGTGACTAATGTAACCCCACTTTTTAAAAAAGGAGGGAGAGAAAAATCGGGGAATTATAGACAGGTTAGTCTGACGTCGGTGGTGGGGAAAATGCTAGATTCGGTTATCAAAAATGTGATAACAGCACATTAGGAAAGAAGTGAAACCATCGGACAAAGTCAGCATGGATTTGAGAAAGAAGAATTATGTCTGACGAATCTTATAGCATTTTTTTGAAGATGTAACTATTAGGGTGGATAGGGGAGAGCCAGTTGATGTGGTATATTTAGATTTTCAAAAGGCTTTTGAAAAGGTCCCACACAGGAGAATAGTGTGCAAACATAAAGCACACGCTATTGGGGGTATGGTATTGATGTGCATAGAGAATTGGTTGGCAGACAGGAAGCAAAGTGTGGGAGTAAATGGGACCTTTTCAGAATGGCAGCCAGTGACTAGTAGGGTACCGCAAAGCTTAGTGCTGGGACCCCAGTTGTTTACAATATATATTAATGAATTAGACGAGGGAATTAAATGCAGCATCTCCAAGTTTGCGGATGACACGAAGCTGGGCGGCGGTGTTAGCTGTGAGGAGGATGCTAAGAGGATGCAGGGTGACTTGGATAGGTTAAGTGAGTGGGAAAATGCATGGCAGATGCAATTTAATGTGGATAAATGTGAGGTTATCCACTTTGGTTGCAAGAACAGGAAAACAGATTATTATCTGAACGGTGGCCGATTAGGAAAAGGGGAGGTGCAACGGGACCTGGTTGTCACTGTACACTAGTAATTGAAGATGGGCATGCAGGTACAGCAGGCAGTGAAATAGGCAAATGGTATGTTGGCATTTATAGCAGAATGATTTGAGTACAGGAGCAGGGAGGTTCTACTGCAGTTGTACAAGGCCTTGGTGAGACCGCACCTAGACTTTTGTGTGCGGTTTTGGTCCCCTAATCTGAGGAAAGACATTCTTGCCATGGCGTGAGTACAAAGAAGGTTCACCAGATTGATTCCTGGGATGACAGGACTTTCATATGAAGAAAGACTGGATGGACTGGGCTTATACTCACTGGAATTTAGAAGATTGAGGGGGGATCTTATTGAAACGTATAAAATTCTAAAGGGATTGGACAGGCGAGATGCAGGAAGATTGTTTCCGATGTTGGAGAAGTCCAGAACGAGGGGTCACAGTTTAAGGATAAAGGGGAAGACTTATAGGAGCGAGATGAGGAAAAACTTCTTCACACAGAGAGTGGTGAATCTGTGGAATTCTCTGCCACTGTAAACAGTTGAGGCTAGTTCATTGGCTATAATTAAGAGGGAGTTAGATATGGCCCTTGTAGCTAAAGGGATCAGGGTGTATGGAGAGAAAGCAGGTGCAGGGTTCTGTGTTGGATGATCAGCCATGATCATACTGAATGGCGGTGCAGGCTCGAAGGGCCGAATGGCCTACTCCTGCACCTATTTTCTATGTTGCTATGTTTCTTTGTGCAGTGTATTTTATTGTAACACATGTCAGCTGTCACTGGGTTTTCCAACACTCAGACCGCCCAGAATGACTGGAACGAAAGGAAGGAAAGAATGAACGAATGTTCCCCTTTAATAAAGAGGTGTTCGCCATTTCAACCGCCAGAACAAACTCCTTCCCTCAATTTCAGAAGCGAACGTGCTCCGACAAATGCTACAAAGTCCATCGACTTCAAGATAAATGCCAACTTTAAAAGCAACACAGATATAAAAAAAAAATATCCTATTTAAATAGCTGAAGCCAGGTATCACGAAAAATAACATGTAAAGTTCACATCATATTTTGTTTTAAAGTAAATAGATTGCAATTTCCCATGAGGAGTCAAATTAATGAGACGGGAACAGTGAGTAAAAATAGTTTAACGTAAGTGTTTATGCAGTTGGTTGTCACTAATGTCCCTGACGTGATCGCCACGTTAATTGCATCAGTGGAATTGCCCTCACCTCCATAAAAGTCTGCTAAACCGATCACCAGTCCATCTGAGCAGCTGAAACGCTCCGTACAACTGAACGCGGCTTCTGACGGAATATGGGATATGCGGCGATTTACTACATCGCGGGCATTTTCTATCCGACACTTGTAGCGGTTGGTGTCCCCGGTAAGATGCCGGAGCTGGTTACTTTATGTATGGTGCCGTCGTTACTCTGCTGCGGTATCCGCACTGTTACTGAGCACAGATGCTACCATCGGCTGAAACGTGTTTCCGGAATGGAGGATTCAAGCTTCTCATTGTTTTATTTTCATTTTCATACTTTGATCGAAGTGATTATTCTTTTGTCAATTACGTATGTGCCGATATTGAAATTGTTTCATAATTTCACCTCTGTAGTCTTTCTGAAGTGATGCTGGTCTCTGCTTTTCTAGGTCCGAGTCTCTATCAGTGTAGACACTTCGACTTTATGACAACGTGGCAGCTTATTTAAAAGCCTGCCCAGTCTATTTTCGACACGTAGGTCTGTTCTTACATAAGTCAGTAAATGTTAAATTGTGTTTTGTATCTTACTGGGGCGATCGGCCCTTCACCGGTAGGTGAGCAGTGGACCTCGTGTTCTTTGCTCTGAACTGCCCAGCCGGAATGCCGCGACAGAGACCGCACACACAGGACTCCCGCCTTCCAAACAAAACATACCCTGCATAACATCGGTAGAATGGGGGTATTCGGGGAGCTGACCATATTTCCAATCCGTTTTCAAATTTCTTGCAGTTAACTTAACGGCGATTGTGATCCTTTCTCGGGGAAAATGCGGACTCTCCAAATGCATCACCCGTTACCTGGTTGGAATGGCAACAGCGGATCTGATGGTTGTTTTCGTTGCTGCTTTAGTGGAACAGACCAACAATATCCACATTTATTCCAGATCCCTGCTCATCACTCCTGTATGCGCTCTGACACTTGTATTTAAGGTTGTAACGACGGATTGTTCTGTTTGGTTCACGGTCAGTTTTACCTTCGATCGTTTCGTTGCAATATGTTGCCGAAAGCTGCGGGAGCGATACTGCACCGAGAAAACAGCAACGGTCGTTATCGTGACCGTGGTTATAGTGAGCTGCGGGAGATGTGCCCCGTTATACTTTGCCCTTGAACCTTACGTCATCATTGACAACATGCCATGGCGGTGCACCACCACATATGAATACGCTACTTCACCCGCATGGAGAGGATACCAATTACTGGACAGTATTTTAACACCATTGCTACCCATCGGCTTAATCCTGGTGTTTAACGGGTTAACCGTAAGGCATATCGTTGTGGCAAATAGAGTCCGCAGAAAGCTTCGACACAGCAGCGACAATCAGAAAGATGCCGAGGTGGAAAAACGAAGAAAATCGATGATTTTGCTGTTTTCTATATCAGCTAATTTCATATTACTTTGGATGCCCAATGTAGCCCATTCCCTGAAATGGCAAACGCAAAACTATTTTTACGAGGACAGAAATTTGAATTCCCCGGTATACATCCTACAACAATTTGGGTTCATGTTTCAAATTCTCAGCATGTGCACCAATACTTGTATCTATACACTGACACAGAAGAAATTCAGAGAAGAGCTGAGGAATGGTATGAAGTATGTGTTTACATTAAATGGTTATCTGTGTAGATAACGCCCACGTCGAAAGACAATTCAGCTGGGTTTTCAAATAAATCCGTTTTACAATGAACAGGTTTGGCAAGTATGTCTTAAATTCAAACAAACATATGTCTGGTCATCAGGAAATTGGCGGAAGATTGCTGACTTCATACAGTTCAGGTAGGTAGCAATACAAACGCTCAATGCTGCTGGCGTGATTGTTCCATTGGTTGAAGTATGTTCCAAACTATCACACACAGTCGACTGTCACAAGGGCAGGGATGGCTTCAGTACTTCCGGGTTTTAGATGTTTGAAAATGGACAGGGTCGGGTAACAGAGTGCAAAGGGAGCGCGATGGGAAACCAGGGATAGTATCGCAGCTGCAGAAAGAGAGGACAACGTGGAGCGTTCATTTGTTAATCGACTGTGAACACAGAAACATGATCACCCTATTTGGAGTATTCTATAAAGCCGCCCCTCTAGAAAAAAAAACTGCAACGGGAACAATAAGGAACCGATCGGGAAGCGGGACATGGACATTTGCCATTTTATTGACATGGGGAACTGAAACTTCCATAATGTTCTTTGGCATCTTCCCAGGGTAAAAAGGTTTAAGTATGGCATAGTCTCTCAGTTGTGTCCAGGAAGGATTCATGTCACTCTATGTAGACAGGCGCATTAGCGAGCAGTCCGTTCCGCATCTAATATTAAGAAAAGGAAACGGGTCAGGTGAAAGATCTCTCAGTGGGTCAGCATTTCAGAACGATAGGACAGAACTCCCCACAATTTACTTTGCCCAAGGATAGGACCAGAGAGTGTGGAATGTGTTTAATTGGGGGTCAGCGATGTGTGGTGCTACCTGGCAGGAGCTCAGGAACGTACATTGGGAAATGATGCACTCGGGGTATTGCGCAACAGATATGTGGGGATTGTTTAGGGAGCACTTACACGGGGTTCAGTATAGGCTTGTCTCAGTGACGCAGGGAAAGGATGACAGTGTAAAGTAACCCTGGGAGTCAAAAAAGTTGGAACAACACGTCAAGAGGAAGAAAGGACGATACTAACAGAACAGGAAGAAAGGATCAGGTAAGGCTATAGCGACTCAGAATGCTTGACAAGAAATATGGACGAGTCAAGAAGAAGTAAAAAGTAGTTTAGGTTTAGGAAGAAAGGATCGGGTAGTGTAATGGCGAGTCAGAATGCAGACAGGAAATGATGTAATAATGGACTTAGAAAAGGTATAAGGAGACTGAGAATGCCTTCGCGAGTTGCACTAAATTAAGCGAAGAACAGGAGGATGACTAGAACAGGAGTGTGGGCAGATCAGAGGTAAAAGAGGAAAATTTGTGTCTGGAGTCCAAGGAGGCGGTGAAGATCCTCACTGAATACATTGATGAATTTGAATTCAGCGTCAAAATGCCGACGCTAAGAAAGAGGATGCGCTGGAAATTGGAAAGCTTTATGATGGATGATTCCACGATACCGGAAGGGATATAGTCCAGGTAATTTTGGAAGGCGAGCTCAGATATTGTTGAGATTTTGGACAGGATATTTGTGTCTACCTTGGCCACGGAAGTAGAACTAGATGATTGGAGAGTGGAAAATGTTATTCATTTGTTGACGAAAGATAACACGGATAGTTTTTTTGGAATTATAGACCAGGGAGTCTTACATCGCTAGTGGGTAAACTATTGGAGAGGATTTTTGAAGAAACAACTTATGAGTATTTGGAGAAACGTAGTCTGGTTACGGAGAGACAACATGGCATGTTGTCTTTTATGAGTCAGATTGAATTATTTGAAAAAATGAAAATAAAACAAACAGATGAATGAAAGCAGTCGATGTGAGAGCAGTAATTTTGGTCTGACGTTTGATCAGTTCCCCATAGTAGACTCATTCAGAAATTCAGGAGCCATGGGATCGAGGGAATCCTGGCTGCGTTGATTCAGAATTGGCTTCCTAACAGAAGGCAGATGATGTAGTAGACAGAGTGAATTCTGGCTGGAAGACAGAGGCCATTCATGTTCCGCAAGGAGAGTCGAAATTCAGGTACACTTTACAACTCTATTGCGACTCTGCAGTTACAGTGCTCCAAGAAACAGGGCTGAGGAAATAACAGATTTAATCTGATCACACAGCAGCACCTGGATAATTTATGGAATTAGAGCTGACGACGTAAGCAAATCGCTGAGCGATTGACTGCACCAATGCGTTTTCTAAACTGACCTGTCATTTACATATTACAGGGTAAATGCGACAATGACTTCAAAGCATCTTTTCCAGTGGAACCCTACAACTTAAAACCAGCATTTCAAAGTGTTCAGTAGCAGCTTTTGCTGCTAATTAAAAGAAGCAGCCTTCCAAAATGCCAATTCCAAATACCCAATTCAAGTACACACTAATTTATCCCAATGCCAATTTACCTCTGAATCGTGGTTTTATGATATCGGGTGTAGATACTCTCATATTTCGATCTATTTAACCCTGAATCCACATGTCCGGTGCGGAATACGTGTTTCTCTCTGAAATCAATAATAAATGAAACATACACAACTACACAAACTAAAAACGCAGCGAAGGTAAAGCAAATATCTGGGCTCACGCGTGTCTTCCTTCAAAACCATCGCAGGCAATTGGAGAATACAGAATAAACAATTTCCAAAGCTTCCATCTTCTCATGCTGTAACCATCCATTGACTCAGTCTCCATGCTTCAGAGTGTGCAAGGACAGAGGGATAAAACAGTATCGCCGACGTTCTAGATTTGTCGGTGCTGTGAAGTTCTAATCCAGACAGTCAGACAGCCATAGGGTACCACTGCCGTCAGGCCTGTGAGGAATTATTTAAACTGCCTACTCCTATCGACTGCACCCGGACCGTGGCCATCCATATCCCAGTACTTCTCCAATCATCTCTTAAAGGTTGACATCGGAATCTCAATTACCATTTGCGTTTCCAGCACTGTCTACACTCTGACCACCCTCTGGGTGAAGAAGTTTCCCCTCATGTTTCCCTTAAACATTTCACATTTCACCCTTCACCCATGATCTCCAGTTGTATTCTCGCCCAACATCAGTGGAGAAAGCCCGCTTGCATTTACACTGTCTATACGCCTCATAATGTTATTTACCTCTATCAAATCTCCCCTCAGTCTTCTACCCTCTCGGGAATAAACTGCTCACATATGTAATCTTTTCTTTTAATTAAAAACGCCCAGTCCTGGCAATAGCTGTGTAATTTTTTTTTCTGCATTCTTTCAGACTTATTTTCATCTTTCCCGCACACAAGATTCCAAATTCGGCCCCAATACAGTCTTAAACAACAGCAACGTAACACCACAAGTTCTGTACACAGTACTTTGGTCTAGGAAGGCCAATGTGCGAAAAGCTGTTTTTACGACCCTGTGTAACTGCACCGCAACTTTAATTGAATATGGACCTGCATTCCCAGATTCGATTGTTCTATCGTACTCTTCAGTGCCCTATTTCTCATTGTGTCAGACCAACCCTGTCTGGTCCTTCCAAAGTGCAACATCTAACACTTGTCTGTGTTAAATCTGGGCTGCCATTTTCAGCACATCTGTCCACTTGTTCCAGTGCTGGTACTCTTCCTCACTGTCAACTACACCCGTAATGCTGTTGTCATCGGCAATTTGCTAATCCAATTAACCAGATCGTCCAGATTGTCCAGATCGTTAATATAGATGAAAAACAACGAACAACACAGCAACGATCCGTGCATCACTCTACTCGTCACAAGTCCCCAAACAGAGAGACAACCATTTATTACCACACTCTAGTTTCCCCAACGTAGCCAATGACGACTGCAATTTAATAGTTCATCATGAAAGCCAAGGGACTGAACCTTCTAGAGCATCCTCCCCTACGGAACCTTGAGAAATTCCTGGCTGAAGTCCCTGTTAGACGGCATCCACTGCCTTGCCTTCCACACCATTCCTGGTGACTACCTCGTAAAGCTCTGTGAGATTGGTTAGACATGACCTACTACGCACTGGCCCATACTGACTATCGTTAATGTTCCTGTTTGCCCAGATGTTTCCCTTCATACCCCATGACCGGCGTAGTCTGAACACCCAGGAGAATTCCTCATTACATAATACTTGGCGAGTCCATTCCGAGCAAAGCTATCGAGATCATCCAGCGGTCGGTACTGATATTTAAGACCTATTATTTTTTTTTATTCTCCTGCACTTTATTATCCGACGCATTGAGAGTAGTCTGGACAAGGCGTCGTAGTTTTAAATAATTAATCGACTTAACTTAACTAATGTAAGATACGGTACGCTCGATCGAGCACAGAACATAGACTATTACAGCACAGTACACGAGGTTCTGATAGGCTTTCAACTAATGTAAGTTCGATCTAACACATTCTCCCCTGCATCTGAATCAGAATCAAAGGTTTCAAAGGTACATTTAAAGAATCAGAACCAAATTTAATATCACAGACATACATCGCGAAATTGTTAACTTTATGGTAGCAGTACAATGAAACACAGGATAAATAAATATAGAGAAAACAAAACTGAGATACAGGTGGCAGCGGAAGAAAAACTGTTCCTGAATCGCTGAGCCTGAGCTTTCAGGCTTCTGTATCTCCTTCCCGATGGTAACACTGTGTAGAGGGCACGTCCTGTTAATGGGCAATGTTAATGATGGACGCCGCTGTGACAAGAATCATCCCTTGAAACAATGATCAATGAGATACAGAAAATCTGTATATACCAACAAGTATATTTTATTATTTCTACTAAAAACACGTAGAGTTACACTCTATCTTCCTGTGTGCACCCTACTGGAAAACCTGACACTCCATGAACAGTCAATGAAAAGAAAAGGTATTATCCGGGAAAAGAGTCTACGCTGGCAAGGCATTCAATAGAAAAATAGAAAACATAGAAAATCTACAGCACAATACAGGGCCTTCGGCCCACAAAGTTGTGCCGAACATGTCCCTACCTTAGAAATGACTAGGCTTACATATAGCCCTCCATTTTTCTAAGCTCCCTGTCACTATCCTAAAGTCCCTTAAAAAGACCCAATCGTATCCGCCTCCACCACTGCTGCTGGCAGCCCATTCCACGCACTCACCACTCTCTGAGTAGAAAAACTTACCCCTGACATCTCCTCTGTACCGACTCTCCAGCGCCTTCAACCTGTGTCCTCTTGTGGCAACCATTTCAGCCCTGGGAAAACGCCTCTGAATATCCACACGATCAATGCCTCTCATCATCTTCCGATCCTCATGTTCCCGATCTCCACGTGTCCGTGTGATCCTACTTTTCGGCAATGGTTGGACTCTGGCCGCTGGAGAGTTATTAACCCTGCATGTTTGAAGATCCGGAATCTTATATTGTTCCTCATCAATTGAACCACTGGATCCCCAAACCATTGGCTCAAGGTCACCTGACCTACCTGGGACAGCTGGTTGATGATCATTGTGCAGAGCTACAATCAACGTATTTTACGCGGGTCCGCCCACCCCAGCCTTGTGTATTCATATCTTTACACCCTCCAAAGCAATTAAATGAGGCAACCCAGACAGAGTCTAAGGAGACTACAGATTGCTTCTTTGATATGTCTGGCATTTTACATAACAAGTAGCTGCTCCTCTGAGCATGGTCTCAGGTTTGTTGCTCTGATTAGATTGTCCCAGAGTCAGGAATCAGTTCAGAGTCCACGCCCTTCACATGATAAATGGCGACTTGTTTGAAAATGGTCTCAGGTTTAGCAGATCATTACCTGAAGCTTCCTGTGTCCACATTCAGTTCCTCTGATTCAATTATTCCAGTGCAAGAATCAGTTCATAGTCCACAAAATGGGGGGGGGGGGGGAACAGAGAGAACAGGTTTGTCTGCTTCCCCTGTCCTTGATCAGACTGTAGTTTCTTCTGGCCAACAGTGTTTTATGAACCATTCATTCTGACACGACGGTATCTTTCTCGGGTCTGCTGTCGACTGTATGCAGGGTGGATGATGGAGGTTTTGCGGAGATGCCAAGTGCTGTAGGGGCCGAAGGGGTTTACAGAAATGCGGTGTGATATAGGGGTTGTAACGGTTTTGTTACGTACCCCCTAACGGGTAAAAAGAACCAGCAGAAATGGAACACACCTGGAGTCTGGTATTGCTACAAAAAAAAACACTATTTATTAGTATAACCACTCTGTGAGTGAAAAACCTTTTTCAAATATCCCCCTTGAACTTCCCATCCCTGACCTTAAAGCCATGTCCTCTTGTATTCAGCGCACGTGCTGGCTGTCCCCTCTATCTATTTATCTGAATATCTTGTATACCTCTATTATGTCTCCTCTCATCCTCGTTATCTCCAGAGAGTAAAACCCTAACTCCCTTAATTTCTGATAATAATGCCTACACTCTAAACCAGGCAGCATCCTGGTAAATCCCCTTTGTACCATTTCCAATACTTCTACATCCTTCCGAAAGTGAGGCGACCAGAACTGGACACAGTATTCCAAGTGTGGTCTAACCAGTATTTTATAGAGCTGCATCATTACATCGCGTCTCTTAAAGTCTATCCCTCGACTTATGAAAGCTAACACCCCATAAGCTTTCTTAACTATCCTATCTACCTGTGAGGCAACTTTCAGGGATCTGTGGACATTTAGACCCAGATCCCTCTGCTCCCCCGCACTACCAAGTATTCTGCCATTTACTTTGTACTCTGCCTTGGAGGTTGTCCTTCCAAAGTGTACCACATCACACTTCTCCGGGTTGAACTCCATCTGCCACGTCTCAGCCCACTTCTTCATCCGAACCTCTCTCTGAAATCTCCTACAAAGAAAACACTATTTATTAGTATTTACGTAATATAGTAATATAAAACTAGATACATCAAACAGGTTAGCAGAGTTTCTGCGTATATAAATGTGTAAATATAAAACGCCAAACTTCTTCATGTTTAGGTGGTAAATAATACAGTCTTACGATGGTATAGGAATGACATCAGTTCAGTTCTTGATATTAAGTTGAGTAGAACTGAGGAGAGAGAGAGAGGTGATTTGTTCTCCAAATAAGCTGATGCCGTCGATTTTTCCGTTGTCCTCTGAAGTCCTGTTAAAGTTACTGACTGTGACCACTCAGAAGTGCACCGTCTTCACGCGGTAAAGAGATCAACACAGTCAAGGGTTAAACACACCGATAGACTCCCACCGGTCCCCCATTTTCCACACTGCGAGCAAAACCCACCCTTTCGTGGGCACTGAAAGCTCATCCAGTGTCTATTCCTTCTGTATTTCTGTCCGTGTCTTCCGTGTGTCCGTGTGTCTGTCTGAAAAGCCGGCTGACCTTGTATTTCTCCCAAACATGCTGTACGCCAGTTGCCCATTATTTTGCTCCGCCCTTCCGTAACCATGGAGACTCACGAGCTGTTCGGTGCTCTCTCTCTCTCTCTCTCTCTCTCTCTCTCTCTCTCTCCTCTCTCTCTCTCTCTCTCTCTCTCTCTCTCTCTCTCCTCTCTCTCTCTCTCTCTCTGAATCAGTGTACACCCACTCTCTCTCTTTAAAGGCACATTCCATATTGAGTAATGCTGAGGATCTCGTCACACCTCCCTCCTGTTGGGAAAAAAGTTTGGTCAAAGAGCAAATTTTTTGTCTAACTGTAGATTACAGAATATAAAGCAATACATATCTGATAAACATGCAACAGACTACAGAAGCGTATAAAAATACTAATTTCTATATCGTTCTTAAACTTAACATCCAGACAATCAATCCACCATGTTATTGTTTTTACCTTTCACATACTTTGTGACAAAACCAAATTCCTGAAAAACCAAATCCTGTTATCTTCAAAATGGAGTTTGATCACCCATTTTCTCATTTCCACTTCTACGCAGAATAATTAACCATCACGAGATCAGCTCCTACAAGACTTTCAAGGACGGCCTGAACTTTATTCTGCACAGGAGCTAACTTCTCACTCATGTTTTCGAAACTAAGCCCGTTCGCTGAACTTCCAAAGAAGTCTTTTTTTCCAAACAAGTCATTAATTCCATCTCCAAGATCTTTAGCTCTATATGTTTCCATAAGAACACCTGCCGATGGCCTCTCTTGGTCAAAACAACACTTCCGTTTGTTTTGAGATATCTCCGAACCCTGTCTCTCCAATTCACAAACTTGAATAACATCACCAAATTGTTTATCTTTAAGTTCCAAAATATAGTTAAGCAATTCAACGTGTACTGTCTCAGCATCTGAGAGAGCTGTTTCTGTCAGCAAGGTCAAAGGTCTTAAAACTAATCCAGATTTCACAGGTGTTTTAAACAAAAGTACAGAGACAGCACCCTTCTCAATATCTTCAATAACATTCACCTCACCAGTTTTCATCTCATCGCCAACTTTTAGAACACCGTCTAACTCAAATGACTGAGAATCCTCAATTTCCACTGGTACCAAGATTAACTTGATTCATTATTCACTGAACCAAGTCCATCTGACACAAAAGGGCTGCATTCCTTTTCAACCGAGTCAGATACCTCAGACCTTTACTGAGTTTCAACACAAGATCCAGTACCCTATGAATTCACAGGTGCTTCAACAACCTGGACACAGGCAATCTGGCCAGCTGCCACTTTCACGCTTTCATTACTAGTCCCAATTTCAAATTCCAGTTCAGCCTGATTATCCCAGATAATCTTTTGGAAGCTCTCATTCAGGAAAAGCTTAACCTCATTCTTTAAAGCAAACTCGTCTGCTGACTTAGCAGATCCTGGAAGGGTCTCAGCCACTTTCTCATTCTCCCTCTTTATTTTCTTCTAACCGAAGCTGAACATCAGCCTCAGTAAGATTACGTTCCACAATTTTCCTCACACATCCTCTTCAAATGTTCCCTATAAATATATATATATATATTTATAAACGATCCCTTCTCTATTAACGCCTGTATTATCGACTTCCTCATTCTGGTGGTCACCTTAAGTTTTAACATATTAGCAATTCCCAACAGTACATCCCTCTTAGCATCATCTAATGCTTCAGGGGATGGTTCCACCAGAAACCTACCAAACTCAATTTCCATTGTTGCTGATTTTCCACTCAGGGAAATCAAAATGGATAATGCCCCAGGGGTCAGTGCTGGGTCCGTTGTTATTTGTCATCTATATCAATGATCTGGATGATAATATTTCAAATTGGATCAGTAAATTTCCTGATGATACAAAGATTGGAGGTGTAGTGGACAGTGAGGAAGGTTTTTAAAGCTTGCAGAGGGATTTGGAACAATTGGAGGAATGGGCTGAAAAAAATGGCAGATGAAGTTTAATGCAAACAAGCGTAAGGTATTGCACTTCGGAAGGTCAAACCAAGGTAGAACATACGAGGTAAATGGTAGGACACTGAGGAGTGCAGTAGAACGGAGGGATCTGGGAGGACAGATACATAATTCCCTAAAAGTGGCTTCACAAGTAGATAGGGTTGTAAAGAGAGCTTTTGGTACATTGGCCTTTATAAATCAAAGTATTGAATATAAGAGTTGGAATGTAATGGTGAGGTTGTATAAGACATTGGTGAGACCGAATTTGGAGTATTGTGTGCAGTTTTGGTCACCTAATTACAGGAAGGATATTAATACGGTTGAAAGAGTGCAGAGAAGATTTACAAGGATGTTGCCGGGACTTGATAAACTGAGTTACAGAGAAAGGTTGAATAGGTTAGGACTTTATTCCTTGGAGCTTAGGAGAATGAGGGGTAATTTGATAGAGGTGTATAAAATCATGACGTGTATAGACAGAATGAATGCAAGCACGCTTTTTCCACTGAGGCCAGCGGAAAAAAATAGAGGTCATGAGTTTAGAGTGAAGGGGGAAATGTTTAAAGGGAACATGGGGGGACTTCTTCACGTAGAGAATGGTGGGTGTGTGGAATGATCTGCCAGATGAAGTGGTGAATGCGGGCTCTGTTTTGACATGTAAGAAAAACTTGGACAGGTACATGGATGAGAGGTTTATGGAGCGATATGGCCCAGGTGCAGGTCAGTGGGAACAGGCAGAAAAATGGTTCGGCACACTTAAGAAGGGCCAAAAGGCCTGTTTCTGTGCTGTAATGTTCTATGGTTCCATGGTTCTATTCTCAATGCCTCGCCCACGACATCGTGTCATTCCCCATACCCATCCCATTGTCCCACGCTCTGCTCACAGCCCCGGGTCAGGGTCCAAATTCATCACTCTACCCGCTCTCGTCCTACATCCTTGTGTCAGTCGGCAAAGTAATTAACTGTATAAGTGGAATTATGATAATATTAGGCTGGAACATGAAAGCATAAATCAGGAACCGATATGTCCTGGGAAATATGCAATGGAAATGTGAATATATTTTAGGCTGTACTTACACGTGGTTCTGGATAGGTTTGCCCCATTCAGACAGGGAAAGGACGGTAGGGTGAAGGAACCATGGTTGACCAGAGATGTGAAACATCTGGTCAAGAGGAAGAAAGAGGCTTTAGGAAGCTGACCTCCGGATTAGAAAACAAGGATCAGACATGACTGTAGATTTTCAAAGTAGCCGGGGACAAATTGAGGAATGGAATTAGGATAAGTAGAGACGTCTACAGAAGGTTTGCAGTAGCTTTATGGAAACCTCCAAACCATTATAGAAGTATGTGAAGAAAAAACATGACTGGAATGAATAGGACAGAACGGAGATAGAAAGTGAAACAAGCCTCTAAAGTCGGGGGAATATGGGCAGGTCCTGAATGAAGACTTTAGTTCAGTATTCACAAGTCAGAGGGATATTTGTGGAGAGGGGGTTAAACGGGCCGATGTGCGATAACATACAGTATCAAGGCTAAAAGACAGGATGTACTGTAACTTTTGTAAAAAAAGAAAATTAATTAGTTTAGATAAGTACTCTTGTGTGGTCGGGAGAATCCCTGGGTGACTGTGGGAATCGGTGAGTCCTACTTCAGTGATGGGCAAATTATTGGAGATCATTCTTAGAAACAAGATTTACGAGGAATTTGGAGAAGCATTGCCTAACTTGGGAGAGTCAGTATGGGTTTGTGAGGGGCAGATCATGTATCACGAGCCTGGTTCAATTTATGAGGATGTGACGGTTATACTTACGGTCAACCATGGTAGGACCTTTCAGAAGGCTTTGTGTCCTGGAAAAGTTGGCTTGTGGATTCAGGACTGACGCCCCAGAATGTACAGGATAGTTGTGGATGGAACGTTTTCTCCCTGGATACTGGTGCCAGTGTTGTCCTGCAAGAAATTTGTTCTGAGACACTCGGATTTATCTGCTTTATAGGTGATGTGAATAAGGAAGTGGAACAGTGGGTTACTGTATTTTCAATAATGTGGAAGATGGTTGAATTATGGGTAGTATAGAAAGTAGTAACAGATTACAACAGGACAGTGACAGGACGCAGGGCAGTGCTGAGAACTTACCGATGGAGTTCAACCCGGAACGTTACGGAGTGATTCACTTTGGAAGGATGAATTTGAAGACAGAGGTGATACTTTCTCGAGTCAACCGAGTGCCGCACGCTAATACGAGTTCCACAATGGAAACAGAGTGGTGAGACTTTCTCCAATAAGCCGAGGCCCGCTCATGGCTATGATTATCACAATAGGCACGAAGCGGTGCACTGCAGGAGCAGATGTGTGATTGACAGGTGAGATTGAACACATCCGCTGTTCTACACATACTTATACTGACACTCAAAAGGCAATATACCTGTCAGTAAATCAGGAGAGAAAAAAAATGCATTATTTTGGCAAATAACAGAAACGACTGGAAACCTGCAGATTGGCCATCGATTTTACTTGTTACTTTTGTTTAAACAGAGAATGGATGGCGAAATATTGGTAGAATTGTGGCAGATTTGACAATATCTTTAAAGTTGAATAGTTTGCATCGCACGTCACGGGTGGTCAGGTCATTCACTGGAAGAGGTCAGGTTCCTGCCAAACGGCCCATGTGTGCGCTGGAAAACATTGTTCTTCAAACTGTCCTCAGCCCTCGCTAATTTCCCGAGGACACGTTCCCGTTTTGATCGCAGGTCTCTGCAATATCGATGTGGATATTTTACAGTGTTTGGAGGAATATGTGCAGTGTATTTTATTGTAACACATGTCAGCTGTCACTGTGATTTCCAACACTCTCACCGCCCGGAATGACTGGAACGAACGAAAGAAAATAATGAACGAAAGTTCCCCTTGAACAGAGAAGTGTTCTCCATTCCCCTGCCAAACAATCTCCTTCCCTCAATTTCAGAAGCGAATGTGCATGGTCAAATATTACAAAATAAGTCGACTTCAAGATGAATACCGACTTTAAAAGTAACACTGATATAGAAAAAAAATATCCTATTTAAATAGCTGAAGCCAGGTGTCATGGAAAATAACATGCAATATCCACATCATGATTTGTTTTAAATTAAATAGATTGCAATACCCTTTGAAGAGTCAAACACATAACACGGGGACAGAGTGAGTAAAAATAGTTTAACCTAAGTGCTTGAGCAGTTGGTTGTCATTAATGTCCCTGAAGTGGCAACCACGCTAATTGCCTCAGTGGAATTCCTCTCTGCTCAATAAAAGTCTGCTAAACCGATCCCCAGTCCATCTGAGCAGCTGAAACGTTCAGTACAACTGAACGCTGCTTCCGACGGAATATGGGATATCCGGCGATTTACTACATCGCGGCCATTTTCTATCCCACACTTGTAGCGGTTGGTGTCCCCGGTAAGATGCCGGAGCTGGTCACTTTATGTATGGTGCCATCGTTACTCTGCTGCGGTATCCGCACTGTTACTGAACACAGATGCTACCATCGGCTGAAACGTGTTTCCAGAATGGAGGATTCAGGAATCTGATTGTTTTATTTTCATTTTTCATATTTCGATCGCAGTGTTTTCTTCTTTGCTCTATTAAGCTGGTGTCGATATTGTCGTTGTTTCATAATTTGATCGAAGTGATTTTTCTTTTATCTGTTATGTTCGTGCTGATATTGACATTGTTTCACAATTTCTCTTCGCCTGGCTTTCTGAAGTGATGCTGGTCTCTGCTTTTCTAGGTCCAAGTCTTTATCAGTGCAGACACTTCGACATTATAACAACGTGGCAGCTTATTTAAATGATGGTCCAGTCTATTTACGACGCGTTGTTCTGTTCTTCTGTAAGTCAGTAAATGGGAACTCGTGGTTTATATCTCCTTGATGGCACTTTGATACCGCTGCAAATAATCCCTTCTGTTCTATCACCTCTAATAATGGAAATGGTGTTGTTTACAGGAGCGATCGACTGCTCGCCGGTCCGTGAATCGTGGAACTCGGCTGCCTCACTCTAAACTGTGAGAAGGTGGCCAGTCCACTGGCACTCACATCCGTCGTTCTCCTCCAGCCGGAGTGCAGCGACCGAGACCGCACACACTGGATTCCCGCTTTCCACTTCCAAACACACCATACCCTGATAGCATCGGTAGAATGGGGGCATTCAGGGAGCTGACCATATTTCTAATTCCTTTCCAAATTTCTTGCAGTTAATTTAACGGCGATTGTAATACTGTCTCGGGGAAAATGAGGACTCTCCAAATGCATCACCGGTTACCTGGTTGGAATGGCGACAGCGGATCTGATGGTGGTTATCGTTGCTGCTTTAGTGGAACAGACCAACAATATCTACATTTATTCCAGATCCCTGCTCATCACTCCTGTATGCGCTCTGACACTTGTATTTCGGGTCGTGACGATGGACTGTTCTGTTTCGTTCACGGTCAGTTTTACCTTCGATCGCTTCACCGCAATATGTTGCCGAAAGCTGCGGGAGCGATACTGCACCGAGAGAACAGCAACGGTCCTTATCGTGACCGTGGTTATAGTGAGCTGTGGGAGATGTGTCCCGTTTTACTTTGCCATTGAACCTTACGTCATCATTGACAATATGCCCTGGCGTTGCGCCCTCACACATGAATACGCTACTTCACCCGTGTGGAGAGGATACGCATTACTGGACCGTATTTTAACACCATTGATACCAATCGGCTTAATCCTGGTGTTTAACGGGTTAACCGTAAGACATATGGTTGTGGCAAATAGAGTCCGCAGAAGGCTTCGGCACAGCGGCGACAATCAGAAAGATGCGGAGGTGGAAAAACGCAGAAAATCGATGATTTTGTTGTTTTCTATATCAGCAAATTTCATATTATTTTGGATGCCCTCTGTAGCCTATTCTCTGAAATGGCAAGTGCAAAACTATTTTTACGAGGACAGATATTTGAGTTCCCCGGTATACATCCTACAACAATTTGGGTTCATGTTGCAAATTCTCAGTATGTGCACCAATACTTGTATCTATACACTGACACAGAGGAAATTCAGAGAAGAGCTGAGGAATGGAATGAAGTATGTGTTTACATTAAATGGCCATCTGTGTAGATAACGCCCGTGTCTACCGACAATTCAGCGGAGTTTTCAAATAAAGCCGTTTTACAATGAACCGGTTTGGCAAATATGTCATTAATTCGGGATATAGTCCAGTTAATTTGGGAAAGCGAGCGAAGCTATTAGTGAGCTTTTAGACAGGATCTTTGTGTCTTCGCTGGCCACGGAAGTAGAACGATGACTTGGGGGAGGTGTTGGAAATATTATTCATTTGTTGACGAAAGATAATAGGGATACTTCTTGGAATTACAGACCAGGGAGCCTTACATCAGTAGTGGGTAAACTAATGGAGAGGATTATTGAAGAAGGAAATTATGAATATTTGGAGAAACGTTGTCTGGCTACGGAGAGACGACATGGCATGTTGTCCTTAATGAGCCAGATTGAATTATTCGAAAAAAAAAAGAAAATAAATCCAATAGATGAAACAGGACAGTCGATGTGATGCATTAATTCTGGTCAGACGTTTGATCAGTTCCCAGAGTAGACTCACTCAGAAAGTCAGAGGCATGGGATCGAGGGAAATCTGGTTGCGTTGATGCAGATTGGCTTCCTAACAGAAGGTAGATAATGTAGTAGATAGAGTGAATTCTGACTGGAAGACAGCGGACAGCCGTATTCTGTATTTGTTCAAACTTATTTATATCTGCCCTGTTGGTAGTTGAGCAAAAATGCAACAATAATCCAAATTAGGCCTCATTAATTTTTTTAAACAGCATCGACATAACATCCCTACTCCTGTGATCCGTACTTTGGTCTATGATGGCCAAAGTGCGGAAAGCTGTTCTTACGACCCTGTCTAACTGTGCCGCAACTTTCATTGAATTATGGACCTGCATTCCCAGATTCGCTTGTTCTATCGTACTCCTCAGTGCCCTATTTCTCATTGTGTCAGACCAACCCTGGCTGGTCCTCCCAAAGGGCAACAGCTAACATCTGTCTGCGGTAAATACGATCTGACATTTTTCAGCCCGTTGTTCAAGTTGGTCCAGATCCCGCTAAATGCTCCGTTAGTCTTCCTCGCTGTCGACTGCACCCGTAATGTTGTTGTCATCGGCAAATTTGCTGATCCATTTAGGGACATTATTATCCAGATAGTTGATATAGATGAGAAACAGCTACGGACACAGCCACGATCCCTGCAGCACTCATCTTGTCTCTGGTCCCCAGTCAGAGAGACAACCATCCATTACCACAATCTAGCTTCCCCAACATAGACAATGGTTAATCCAATTTACTACCTCATCATGAAAGCCAAGCGACTGAACATTCTCGAACATCCTCCCCTACGGAACCTTGAGAAATTCCTGGCTGACGTCCCTGTTAGACGGCATCCACTGCCTTGCCTTTCACACCATTCCTGGTAACTACCTCGTAAAGCTCTGTGAGATGGGTTAGATATGACCTGCTACGCACTGGCCCATAATGACTATCGCTAATGTTCCTGTTTGTCCAGATACTTCACTTCATACCCCATGACCAGCGTAGTTTGAACACGGAGGACAATTCCTCATTACGTAATACTTGACGTGTCCCTTCCAAGCAAAACCATTAGTAACATCCAGCGGCCGGTACTGACGTATATGGCCTATGGCTGTTAAATGCTCCTGCAATATTATCAGACGCATTGAGAGTTGTCTGGAAAAGGAAGGCGTCGCAGCTTTAAATAACTAATCGACTGGACTTAGCTAGTAAGAGACGGTACACTAGATAGAGCACAGAACATAGAATATTACAACACGGTACAGCCCTTCGTATCACGAAGTTTTGATAGCCTTTCAACTAATTTAAATTCAATCTTAACACATCCCCTCTGCATCTGAGTCAGAAGCAGAACCAGATTTAATATCATAAGCGTATGTCGTGAAATTGTTAACTTTACGGTAGCAGTACAATGAAATACAGGATAAATAAATATAGAGAAAACAAAACTGAGATACAGGTGGCAGCGGGGAAACACTGATCCTGAATCGCTGAGCCTGAGCTTTCAGGCTTCTGTATCTCCTTCCCGATGGTAACACTGTGCCGAGGGCACGTCCTGTTAGTGGGCAATGTTAATGATGGACGCCACTGTTACAAAAATCACCTATATAAATAATGATCAGTGAGGTACAGAGAAGCTGTGTTAACCAATAAGTAACTTTTATTATTTCAACTAAAATGCAGGTAGATTCACATGCTATCTACCTGTCTGCACCGTACGAGAACCCCGGACACTCCATGAACAGTCAATGGAGATAAAAGGTATTACCCCGGAAAGGAGTCGACTCTGGACAGAGAGACGGGAGAGAGGGACTGGGGAGAAAGAGACGGGGACAGAGACTGGTGAGGTAGCGAGAGATAGAGGAGGGTAGAGAAAGACCATGGGGAGGGAGGCCGGCGAAGTCGAGGGATCTGGTGTGGAGAGAGATCGGGGGTTGGGAAAAGGATTTAGATGGAGAGGGAGATCGGAGTCGGGAGGGAGTTCGGTGTCGGCAGAAAGCAGGAGGCGGATAGCCGAGGAAAGGAGTGAGAAACGCGGAGGGAGAGGGAGACGTGACAAAGAGAAACTGTTCAGAGACAGGGGGCCCAGAGAGTAACTGGATGAGAAAGCGAATGGCGGGGGGAACGTCCGGAGGGAGGGCGCGGGGTTCGGGTAGGTAGAGAGAGAGGCTGGGAAAGAGAGGCCGGGGTTGGGGAGAGACGGCCTAGAGAGCATGTGAGAGACCGGTGGGAGGAGAAAGAGACTGGGGAATGTACACAGACGGCGGCGAGAGTCTAAGAGGGGAAGGACGGGAGGGAGAGAGAGACGCAGCCGAGATTCTAGGAGAGGAGAAACTCAGGGGGAGAGGGAAACTGAGGGAGGCCGGGTGGGGCGCCGTAGAGGGAGAACTGCATGTTAGAGCTAGGGTAGGGAAATGGAGGAGAAACTTCGGAAGGACACTGGGAGGAGAGACGGGAGAGAAAGACTGCTGAAGTAGAGAGAGACCGAGGGCTTAGAAAAAGACCAGGGGGAGGGAGGACGGGGAAGTCGAGAGATCTGGAGTGAGAACAGATATTTGGGATGGGGAGAGATCAGTGTGAGGAGGGAGACTGAAAGAGAACTTGGAAGGGGAGAGCCCAAGACAAGATAGGAGTGACGGCGGGAAGGGAGAGAAATTCATGGCAGGAAAAGGTGAGAGGGAGAGACCAGGACTGGGGAGTTATTCGGGGAGAAGAGAGGCAGAGTTAGATACTAGTGGCCGGGGTGCGGGTTTGGAGAGGCTAGTGGATACAGAGAGACGTGATATTAAAATACTTGGGAGGGAAATAGACACTGGGAGTTGAGAGAGAGAGAGAGAGAGAGAGAGAGAGAGAGAGAGAGAGAGAGAGAGAGAGAGAGAGAGAGAGAGAGAGAGAGAGAGAGAGAGAGAGAGAGAATGGGATAAGGTGGAGAAGTGTGAGTCAGAGAAGTTTGTCCACAAAAACACTGAGCGAATAGAGGACTTTCCATCCTGCAGGGAATTCTGGGATTACAGCGCTTCCATTCCAAAGTCCTTCAAAAACAAGCAACCCGTGTCATCTCGCTGACCTCTCCCACCCAGCCGGCTTGACCACACTCCTTGCCACACCATATCCCCGATCTCGCTTTCCTAAACTGGTCTTTGCGATCTTCACCCTCTCTCTCCCTCCTTCTGATCGCATCCATTGGCTCGTGCAATGAACGTGCAAATTAGTTTGATGAAACATGCTGAGTCATGTTGGTAATGGGACACTCTGGACAATTTACAGTGTGGGTCCTTCTCCACAGGGCCCCTCTACCCATCTGTCGGCTGTATAACCTGCCCGACCAGAAAGGGAAGCAATGGAGGCTTACCTAAATGACTGTCTTGCTCCGGTCATTATCCGACCCTCATCTTCCCCTGCAGGCGCATGATTCTTCTTTGTGGGTAAGAAACACGGCTCACTGCGCCTCTGCATTGATTACCGTGGCCTGAACAACATCACCATAACGAATAAGTCTCCACTGCCCCTTATCCCTGCCTTCGAGCCCCTTCACGGAGCCACAATTTTCTCTAAGTTGGACCTGCCGAGTGCCTATCACCTGGCAGGATAAGTGGTGGGGGGGGGGGCGGGGAGTCGAGTAGAAAACAGCTTTTAACACCCCTCTTGGTCATTTCGAATATCTGATGATGCCATTCGACCTCATCAATGCCCCTGCTGTCTTCCAAGCACTGGTAAACTATGTCCTTACAGAATGTATTAACCATTTCGTTTTGTTTTATTTGGACGACATCTTAATCTTCTCCCGCAGTCTCCAGGAACCGACAGGTTCTTCAGAGGCTTTTGGAGAACAAACTATCCGTGAATGCTCGGGTGTCATAGATCGAAATAAAACCTGTCTCATGTACCTGCATTATTTATATGAATACATTTCCCTCAGCAATTCTAAATTGCTGCCTTCACCGTGTATCACTGGACTCTTGCGTTTGCTGATTCTGTCAGATATTCCTCTATGTGAACTAGAGCGTGAATGAATTCGAGTTCTGTCCCGCTCATAAACGTTTCGATTCTCTTACGATAGTTTCGGACTCGTCTGCAATATGCCATGAATTTTTGATTGGGAAAACTGTAACTACGTTGTTCTGTGCAGCACTGAGAATGTTTGGGAGTAGGAATTCGCGGGAAGCTCAAGTCTGACGTCTGGAATCATCTAAAGGTCCGCATTGCAGCGGGCAGATGACTGATGAACTCTGGGAAATTGTTGTCACTGTACGTCACTGCACAGCCGGGAATGTCCCGTTCGTCAGGGACATGGTGGCGGAAGAGCTTGTTCCTGTGTTGCAAGACACCGTGTCCTATGTTACACCCGTCAGTGCAGAAGAACAAGATGAACTGAGGTGAATGGACAGCAGATGGTGAACAGATTGACATTACAATGTGAACACATCACCTGGACATGTTGAGTTCATGGAACAGCAGAGAACAGGAACAAGCCCTGTGACTCACTACTTCTGCGCTGAACAAGTTACCGAATGAGACTAAACTCGGATGACTGTACATGACCCATCTCCCTTCATTCACTGGATGCTCATGTGCTTTGACAGAATATTTACCGTTATGGGAATCTAGATGTTATATCCCAATAGGAGGCAAACCTTCATCATCAGCTCCCTTGATGAAGTAAATATTTGAGAAGGCAAGAGAAAACACTGATGGATTAAAAAGATGGAGGATCACTTAAAGACATCCCTGGAAGGGAGCAGGAGGGCTGGTGAGTTAGCCAAACTGGAATCAAGTTGGGTGGTGAAATGGAATCTAGATATAGAGGTAGGAATGACAGAAAAAACAGCAAATTGTACAGATATAGACTTAGTCATGACCCAGCAACAGGATCAGGAGTTAGAAAAGGTACAAAGAGGAGAGGAGTCTGAAGATTATGGGAAATATCGATGGATACAAGCAGGGATTTGGATTGTACTTGATAGTGGTAAGTTTGAGGTGCGGCATTGTGAAAGAAACCAGATGATGTACTTGCACCGTGACATCTGTGGGCATCAAGGAGCAGATAGAAGTATGGAACAGTTGAAGAATCTGCGTTGGTGGCCAAAACTGCGAGGAGATGTACATTATTGTAAGAATTGTTTGATTTGTGAACAGTGATGACCCAGATAAATCGGCAATAGAAACAGTTTTAAGACCCGCTCCGCAGAAGGACCATGTGTTAACTTGTAGGATTATTTTGTTGGATTTTCACCTCCATGCCCTGGAGGACTGAACTGTATCCCCGAGATAGTGGATGCGATCACCAGGTGGAGAGAGGCTTTCCCAACTAGATAATGAAAACCGCCGACGTTACAGACAGGATTATGTTGGACGGAATTTCCACCCTTTGGGGATTGCAAAGCTCTCTAGAATCATTCATGGTCCCCGCTACTCCGCAGATGTGATACAAAATGTAATGAAACTGTCTGGGGTAAAACATAGGTTGGTATCCCTTATCGACCACAACAGAGTGCAATTACTGAATGGATGAGCGGGACTTTAAAGACAATGCTAGCGAAAATTAAAAACCTTGTCTGGGCTAGATTTATCATCAACTGAGCAATTAATTGACTCTATTAAGTCGGCCCATTATGTCGCCGCCCATAAGAGGTGACGGAAGAAACAGCAGAACAAAGCTTATTTCGAGGTTCAAACAAAACCGCGGGAGTTGGAAATCGGACAGAAGGTTATAATATCTCTACATCAGCCAAGCCCCTTTACAGCTTCGCGATTTGCAGGGACATATGATATCGCTGACAGAGCCGATCCATCGGTATATCGAATTCAGACTGTTCAAAACAAATTGTGTGAGTATCATATTAACCAATTCAAATCCCTTGGAGGTAGTCAATGTCATCTAGTAGCTCTGTTCCAGAAAGCATCTTGTCCAAGGGATGCTCCGGGCCGAGATAAGATCATACTCTTAGATTCACGTTTCCGGCAATCGATGGTAATACAGATGAAGAGCAGTTGTCCACTCAGTGAGTTGTGCACACACTTCCGGTTTGTACCCGGAGGAGAAGGATAGTTCACATGTTTACACTCGCCAAAATCAAAGCGGGCAAAATGGGAGAGAGAAACAGATGGGAGAACGTGTTTATTGCGTGGTCTTCTGCAAATAAAGTGGGGCTTAATGGATCTGGTACAAATGCATTTTAATAAGGCTTTGTTTAGCCATGGTAGGACCATTCATAAGGTCAGAAGGTTTGGTATCCAGGGATAGTTGGCTGGTGTATTCAGAAATGACGCCCACAGTGGGCAAAGGATAGTTGTGGATGGATTGTTTTCTCCCTGGATGTCGGTGACCAATGGCGTCCTGCAGAAATCAGTTGAGACCCCCGGATTTTATGAACGAGTTGGATGAGGAGGTGGAAGGGTGATTTATTGTATTTGCGATGATGTGGAGGCTGGTGGAATTATGGACAGTATAGAAGGTTGTCACAGATTACAAGAGGACGGTGACAGGACGCAGAACAGCACTGAGAAGTTACAGATGGAGTTAAACCCGGAACGTTACGGAGTGATTCACTTTGGGAGGATGAATTTGAAGGCAGAGGTGATAGTTTCTCGAGTCAACCGATGGCCGCACATTAGTACGAGAGAGTGATGAGACGTTCTCCAATTAGCCGAGGCCCGCTCATCGGTACGAGAACCACAATCGACACGGAGCGGTGCACAGCAGGAGCAGAAGGAAGTGTGATTGAAAGGTGAGCTTGAACACTTCCGCTGTTCTGCACATGCCCATAGTGACGCTCGAAAGGCAATATACCTGACAGTAAATCAGGAGAAAAATACAACTTCGTGGCAAATAATAGAACAGCCCGGGAACCTGCGGATAGCTCAAAGATTTCACTAGCTACTTTTGTTCAAAGAGCGAATGGATGGGAAAGACTGGTAGAATTGTGGCAGATTTGAGAATATTTGTAAAGTTAAATAGAATGCATCGCAGGTCACGGGTATGGGGTGGTCAAGTCATTCACTGGAAGAGGTCAGGTTCCTGCCAAACGGCCCATGTGTGCGCTGGAAAACATTGCTCTTCAAACTGTCTATAGCCCTCGCTATTTTCCCGAGGACACGCTCCCTTTTTGATCACAGGTCTCTGGAATATCGCTGTGGATCTTTTAAAGTGTTTGGAGGAATATGTGCAGTGTATTTTATTGTAACAACTGTCAGCTGTCACTGTGATTTCCATCACTCAAACCCCCGGAATGACTGGAACGAACAAACAAAAAGATGAACGAAAGTTCCCCTTTAATAAAGAAGTTTACTCTATTTTACCTACCAAAACAAACACCTTCCCTCAATTTCGGAAGCGAATGTGCTCCGTCAAATGTTACAAAATAAATCGACATCAAAATGAATGCCTACTTTAAAAGCAACACAGATCTAACAAATATCCTATTTAAATACCTGAAGCCAGGTATCATGGAAAATTCACATCATATTTTGTTTTAAAGTAAATACATTGCAATATCCCTTGAGGTGTCAAATTAATGACACGGTGACAGTGAGTTTAAATAGTTTAAAGTAAGTGTTTGTGCATTTGGTTGTCACTAATGTCCCTGACGTGATAGCCACGCTAACTGCCTCAGTGGAATTGCTCTCACCTCAATAAAAGTCTGCTAAACCGATCACCAGTCCATCTCAGCAGCTGAAACGTTCCGTACAACTGAACGCTGCTTCTGACGGAATATGGGATATTCGACGATTTACTACATCGCGGCTATTTTCTATCCCACACTTGTCGCGGTTGGTGTCCCCGGTAAGATGCCGGAGCTGGTTACTTTATGTATGGTGCCGTTACTAAGCACAGACGCTACCATCGGCCGTACCGTGTTTCAAGCATCTCATTGTTTTATTTTCATTTTTGTACTTTGATCGAAGTGATTATTCTTTTGTCAATTACTTATGTGCCGATATTGACATTTTTTCATAATTTCACCTCGCTAGGCTTTCTGAAGTGATGCTGGTCTCTGCTTTTCTAGGTCCGAGTCTCTATCAGTGCAGACACTTCGAGCTTATAACATTGTGGCAGCTTAGTTAAATGACGGTCCAGTCTATTTTCGACACGTAGGTCTGTTCTTCTGTAAGTCAGTAAACGATAAACTGTGTTTTGTATCTTTTGATTCCACTTTGTCACCGCTGCAAACAATCCCTCAACAGTTTCGCCCCTAATAATGGAAATGGTGTTGTTTACGATCTTCCGTTCACCGGTCCGGTGAACTCAGGTTCTTTGCTCTAAACTGTCCAGCCGGAGTGCAGCGACTGAGACCGCACACACTGGACTCCCGCTTTCCACTTCCAAACAGACCACGCCACGGGGGCATTCAGAGAGTTGATGCTGACCATATTTCTGTTTTGCTTTCAAATTTCTTCCAGTTAATTTAACGGCGATTGTGATCCTATCTCGGGGAAAATGCGGACTCTCCAAATGCATCACCCGTTACCTGGTTGGAATGGCAACAGCGGATCTGATGGTAGTTATCGTTGCTGCTTTAGTGGAACAGACCAACAATATCTACATTTATTCCAGATCCCTGCTCATCACTCCTGTGTGCGCTCTGACACTTATATTTGTGACTGTAACGACGGACTGTTCTGTTTGGTTCACGGTCAGCTTTACTTTCGATCGTTTCATCGCCATATGTTGCCGAAAGCTGCGGGAGCGATACTGCACCGAGAGAACAGCAACGGTGATTATCGTGACCGTGCTTATAGTGAGCTGTGGGAGATGTGTCCCGTATTACTTTGCCCTTGAACCTTACGCTATCATTGACAACATGCCGTGGCGGTGCATCCGCATATATGAATACGCTACTTCACCCGTGTGGAGAGGATACGAATTACTGGACAGTATTTTAACACCATTGATACCAATCGGCTTAATCCTGGTGTTTAACGGGTTAACTGTAAGACATATCGTTGTGGCAAATAGAGTCCGCAGAAGGCTTCGGCACAGCAGCGACAATCAGAAAGATGCCGAGGTGGAAAAACGCAGAAAATCGATGATTTTGTTGTTTTCTATATCAGCTAATTTCATATTATTTTGGATGCCCTCTGTAGTCCATTCTCTGAAATGGCAAACGCAAAATTATTTTTTCCAGAACAGATATTTGAGTTCCCCGGTATACATCCTACAACAATTTGGGTTCATGTTGCAAGTACTTAGCATGTGTACCAATACTTGTATCTATACACTGACACAGAGGAAATTCAGAGAAGAGCTGAGGAATGGAATGAAGTATGTGTTTACATTAAATGGCCATCTGTGTAGATAACGCCCGTGTCCAATTACAATTCAGCGGAGTTTTAAAATAAAGCCGTTTTACAATGAGCAGGTTTGGCAAATATGTCATTAATTCAAACAATCATATGCCTGGTCATCCGGAAATTGCAGAATTGGCGGAAGATTGCTGACTTCATACAGTTCAGGTAGTAGCGATACACACGCTCAATGCTGCTGGCGTGATTGTTACAATGGTTGAAGTATGTTCCAAACTATCACAGACACTCGACTGTCACAAGGGCAGGGATGGCTTCGGGAATTTTCGGAGTTTACGATGCTTCAAAATGGACAGGGTCGGGTAACAGAGTGTAAAGGGAGTACGATGAGAAACCAGGGACAGTATCGCAGCTGCAGAAAGGGAGGACAACGTGGAGCGTTCGTTTGTTAATGGACTGTGGGACGAACACAGAAACATGATCACCCAATTTGGAGTATTCTGTGCAGCCGCATTTCTATCAAAATAAAAAACTGCAACGGGAACAGTGAGGAACCGGTCCTTTCTGAATACATTGATCAATGTGAACAGCGCAGCAAAGGCTAATATGCTCAAACATGCCGACGCTGAAATGAGGATGCGCTGGAAACTTGGAAAGCATTATGACAGATGATTCCCCGAAACCAGAAGGGATATAGTCCAGGTAATTTTGGAAGTCGAGCGAAGATATTCCTGAGCTTTTGGACAGGATATTAGTGTCTTCGCTGGCCAGGGAAGTAGAACTAGATGATTGGAGGGTGGAAAATGTTGTTCATTTGTTGACGAAAAGTAGCAGGGATACTTCTTGGAATTATAGACCAGCGAGTCTTACATCGGTAGTGGATAAACTACTGGAGAGGATTATTCAAGAAGGAACTTATGAGTATTTGGAGAAACGTAGTCTGGCTATGGAGAGACAACATGGCATGTTGTCCTTATTGAGTCAGATTGAATTATTTGAAAATGTGAAAATAAAACTAACAGGTGAATCAGAACAGTTGTTGTGGGGGCATTAATTTTGGTCAGGCGCTGGATCAGCTCCCCATATTAGACTCATTCTGAAAGTCAGGAGGCATGGGATCCAGGGAAACCTGGTTGCGTTGATTCAGAATTGGCTTCCTAACAGTAGGCAGTGGATGTGGTAGACAGAGTGAATTCTGGCTGGAAGACCAAGGGCAGCCGTGTTCCGCATGAAGAGTCGAAACTTCGGTATACTTTACAACTCTATTGCGAGTCTGCAGTTACAGTGCTCCGAGACATAGGGTTGAGGAAATAATCGATTTAATCTGATCACACATCAGCACCTGGATAATTAATGGAATTAGGGCTGATGACGTAAGGAAATCGCTGAGACATTGACTGCACCAGCGGGTTTTCTGTGTTGACCTGTCATTTACATATTACAGGGCAAATGCTACAATGACTTCAAAGCATCTTTTCCAGTGGAGCCCTACAACTAGAAACCAGCATTTCAAAGTGATCAGCGGCAGCTTCTGATGCTTATTAAAGGACAACGCCTTCCAAAATGCCAATTCCAAATTCCCAGTTCAAGTACACACCAATTTATCCTAATATCAATTTACCCCTGAATCGTGGTTTTATCGTATCGGGTGTTGATACGCTCATATTTCGATCTATTTATCCCTGAATCCACATGGCCGGTGTGGAATCCGTGTCTCTCTCTGAAATCCATTATAAATGAAACATACAAAACTACACAAAGTAAAACGCAGCAAAGGCAAAGCAAACATCCGTTCTCACACTTGTCTTCCTTCAAAACCATCGCAGGCAATTGGAAAATACAGAATAAACAATTTGCAAAGCTTCCATCTTCTCATACACAGAAGCGATCTTCAGCCCGTCCGGTCAGTGAGGAATTATTTAAACTGCCTACTCCCATCGATCTCACACGGACCGTGGCCATCCATATCCCTCTCATCTAGATTGGTCGATGCTGTGAGACACTAAAGTTCTAACCCAAACATACAGTCAGACAGCCACAGGGAACCACTGCACAGAAACAGGGTCTTCAGCCCGTCCAGTCAGTGAGGAATTATTTAAATTGCCTACTGCCATCGACCTCACCCGGACCGTGGCCATCTCATCCGTGTACTTCTCAAGTCATCTCTTAAACGTTGACAACGAAACTCGATTACCATTTGTGTTGGCAGCACTGTCTACACTCTGTCGACCATCTGAGTGAAGAAGTTTCCCCTCATGCTTCCCTTAAACATTTCACATTTCACCCTTCGCCCATGATCTCCAGTTGTATTCTCGCTTAACATCAGTGGAGAAAGCCCGCTTGCATTTACACTCTCTATACGTCTCATAATGTTACATACCTCTATCAAATCTCCCTCAGTCTTCTACCCGCTCGGGAATAAAGTGCTGACATATGTAATCTTTCCTTTTAATTCAAAACATCAAGTCCCGGCAATAGCCGTATAATTTTCTTCTGCATTGTTTCAAACTTACTTACATCTTTCCTGCAAGTAGTTGAACCCATCTGTACACAATATTCCAAATTAGGCCCCAATAAAGCCTCAAACAGCAGCCACGTAACGTCCCAACTCCTGTACTCAATATTCTGGTCTATGAAGTCGAATGTTCGAAAATATATTTTTCATCGATCCTGCCTAACTATGCCACAACTTTCATTGAATTATAGACCTGCATTCACAAATTCGTTTGTTCTATCGTACTCCTCAGTGCCCTATTTCTCATTGTGTCAGACCAACCCTGGCTTGTCCGCTCAAAGTGCAAAATCTAACACTTGTGTTCGTTAAATACGATCTGACAGTTTTCAGCCCATTTTTCCAGCTGGTCCAGATCCTGCTTCATGCTCCGGTACTCTTCCCTGCTGTTGACTACACCCGTAATATTGGTGTCATCGGCAAATTTGCTGATCCAGTTAACGACATCTCAGCTGTGCCGACTCCCCAGCACCTTCACCTGTTTCCTCTTGTGGCAACTATTTCAGCCCTGGGAAAAAGCCTCTGAATATCCACACGATCAATGCCTCTCATCATCTTCCGATCCTCATGTTCCCGATCTCCACGTGTCCGTGTAGTCCTACTTTTCGGCAATTGTTGGTCTCTGGCCGCTAGAGAGTTATCACTCCTGCAAATTTGAAGATCCGGAATCTTATATTGTTCCTCATCAATTGAACCATTGGATCTCCGAATCATTGGCTCAAGGTCACCTGACCTACCTGGGTCATCTGTTTACTGATCATTGTACAGAGCTACAACCAACATTTTGTACGTGACTCTGCCCACCCTAGCCTTGTGTAGTCGTATCTTTACACCATGACTGGTCCAAACCAGTTAAATGAGGCAACCCAGACAGAGTCTAACGAGACTACAGATTGCTTCTTTGATATGTCTGGCATTTTACCTAACAAGTAGCTACTCCTCTGAGCATGGTCTCAGGTTTATTGCTCTGATTAGATTGTCCCAGAGCCAAGAATCAGTTCAGAGTCCACGCCCTTCACTTAACAAATGGCGACTTGTTTGAGAATGGGCTCAGGTTTATCAGATCATTACCTGAATCTCCCTGTGTCCACATTCAGTTCCTCTAATTAAATTATTCCAGTGAAAGAAGCAGTTCATAGTCCACAAAATGGGGGGGGGGGGGAACAGAGAGAGCTGGTTTGTCTGCTTCCCCTGTCCTTGATCAGACTGTAGTTTTTTTCTGGCCAACAGTGTTTTATGAGCCATTCAATCTGACACGACTGTATCTTTCTCGGGTTTGCTGTCGTCTGAATGCACCAGGGTGGATGATGGAGGTTTTGTAGAGATGCCGAGTGCTGTAGGGGTCGAAGGGGTTTACAGAAATGCGGTGTGATGTAGGGGTTGGATCGGTTTTGTTACGTGTCCCGTAACGGGTTAAAAGATCCAGCAGAAATGTAACACACCTGGAGTCTCGTATTGCTACAAACATAACACTATTTATTAGTATCTACGTAATATAGTAATGATATAAAACCAGATACATCAAACTGGTTAGCAGAGTATATGCCTATATAGCTGTGTAAATATAAAACTCCAAACTTTTTCAAGCTTAGGTGGCAAATGATACAGTCTTACGATGGTATACGAATGACGTCAGTTCAGTTCGTGACTTTAAGTGGAGTAGAATTGAGCAGAGAGAGAGGTGATTTGTTTTCCAGTAAGCCGATGCCGTCGATCTTTCCGTTGTCCTCCGAAGTCCTATTAAAGTTACCGATTGCGACGACACAAAAGGGTACCATCTTCATGCGGTAAAGCTATCAACCTAGTCAAGGGTGAACCACACCGATAGCCTTCCACCGGTCTCCCCTTTTCCCCATTAGTGGGCACAGAAATCTCATCTGTTGTTTATTTCTTCTGTATTTCTGTCCGTGTCTTCCATGTGTCTGTGTGTCTGTGTGAAAAGCTAGCTGACCTTGTATATATCCCAAACATGCTGAACGCGAGCTGCCCATTATATAGATCCGCCCTTCTGTAACCATGGAGACACACGAGCTGTTCGGGGCTCTCTCTCTCTGAATCAGTGTACACCCACTCTCTCTCTCTTTAAAGGCACATTCCATATTGAATAAAGCTGAGCATCACGTCACGCCTCCCTGCTTTTGGGGAAAAAAAATGATCAAGGAGCAACATTTTTGCCTAACTGTAGATTACAGAATATGAAGGAATACATATCTGATTAACATGTAGCAGACTACAGAAGCCTATAAAAATAATAGTTTCTATATCATTCTTTAAATTAACATCCAGACAATCAATCCACCATGTTATTGGCTTCACCTTTCACATACTTTGTTACAAAACCAAATTCCTGCAAAACCTAATCCTGTTATCTTCAAAATGGCATTTGATTACCCATTTTCTCTTTTCGACTTCACAACAGAACAATTAACCATCACGTGATCAGCTCCAATAGGGCTTTCAAGGACGCCCTGAACTTTATCTTGCACAGGTGCTAACTCCTCACTCGTGTTTTTTTTAAACTAAGCCCTTTCGCTGAACTTCAAAAGAAGTCCTTTGTTCTAAACAAGTCATTAGTTCTATCTCCAAGATCTTTGGTTGTATATGTTTCCATAAGAACACCTGCAGATGGCCTCTCTTGGTCAAAACAACACTTCCCTTTGTTTTGAGAAGTCTCCGAACCCTGTCTCTGCAATTCACAAACTTGAACAACATCACCAAGTTGTCTATCTTTAAATTCAAAAACTTAGTTAAACAAATCAACGTGTACTGTCTCAGCACCTGAGAGAGCTGTTTCTGTCAGCAAGATCAAAGGTCATGAAACTAATCCAGACTTCACAGGTGCTTTATTCAAAAGTCCAGAGACAGCACCCTTCTCAATATCTTCAATAACATTCACCTCACCAGTTTTCATCTCATCACCAAACACCGTCGAACTGAAGTGACTGAGAATCCTCAATTTCCACTGGTACCAAAGTTAACCCATTATTCACTGAACCAAGACTACCTGACACAAAAGGACTGCATTCCTTTTCACCGAGTCAGACCCCTCAGACCTTAACCGAGTTAAGGTTCAGTACCCTATGAATTCACAGGTGCTTCAACTAGCTGAACACAGGAAATCGGGCCAGCTGCCTCTTCTGCACTTTCATTAATAGTACCAATTTGAATTTCCAGTTCACTCTGATTATCCCAGCTACTCTTTTGGAAGCTCTCATTCGGGGGGGGGGGGGTAAAAAACGTAACGTCATGGTTTAAAGCAAACTCGTCTGCAGACTTCGCAGACCCTGAAAGGGACTCAGCCACATTCTCATCTTCCCTCTTTATTATTTTTAACCGAAGCTGATCCTCAGCCTCAGTAGGTTTACTTTCAACCACATTTCCCACACATCCTCTTCAAACGTTCCCTTGGATATATAACGCTCCGTTATTAACGCCTGTATTATCGACTTCCCCATTCTAGTGGTCACCTTAAGTTTTAACTGATGAGTAATTCCCAACAGCACATCCCACTGAGCATCATCTAATGCTTCAGGGTATGGTTGCACAAAACCAGCCAACCTCAATCTCCATTGCTGCTGTATTTCCACTCAAGGAAATTGAAAGCGATATGCCCAGTTCAGATCAACCACTAATTACTCAATTAAAACCCAACAAATTTAGACGGGCTCCCACCAAGATTTAAATTCCCGGACGAGCCCCCAATCTTGTGACGTACCCCGTAAATGGTTAAAAGAACCAGCAGAATTGCAATACATTGGAGTCTGGTTTTATAATATAGTATAATGCAGCACAGTACAATCTCTTCGGCCCACAATGTTGTGTCGATCCTTAAACCCTGCCTCCCAGCTTAAATTCCTCTTAAATGCCTTTCTAGCAGTCTCTTAAATTTCAAAAGTGTATCTGCCTTCACCACTGACTCAGGCAGTACATTCCACACAACAACTACTCTCTGAGTCTAAATCCTTCCTCTAATATCCCCATTGAACTTCCCGTCCCTTACCTTAAAGCCAAATCTTCTTGCCCTGGGGAAGAGGCGCTGCCTGTCCACTCTATCTATTCCTCTTAATACCTGGTATACCTCTATTATGTTTCTTCTCATCCTCCTTCTCTCCAAAGAGTAAAAGCCTAACTCCCTTAGTCTCTGATAATAATGCATACGCTCTAAACCAGGCAGCATTCTGGTACATGTCCTCTGTACCCTTTCCAATGCTTCCACATCCTTCCTATAGTGAGACGACCAGAACTGGACACAGTACTCTAAATGTGGCCTAACCAGAGTTTTATAGAGCTGCATCATACTTCGTGACTCTTAAACTCTATCCCTCGACTTAGGAATAATAGCACCATAAGCATTCTTATCTACACTTTCTACCTGTGAGGCAACTTTCATGGACCTGTGGACATGTACCCATAGATCCCTCTGCTGTCCCGCATTACCAAGTTTTCTGATATTTATCTTGTACTCTGCCTTGTAGGTTGTCCTTCCAATGTGTACCACTTCAGACTTCTCCGGGTTGAAATCCATCTGCCATTTCTCAGTCAATTTCTGCATCCGACTAATGTCTCTCTGGAATCTGCTACAAACAAAACACTATTTATTAGTATCTACGTATTATAGTAAAATAAAACTAGATAAATCAAACAGATTAGCAGAGTTTGTAAATTTAAAACCCCAAACTTCTTCCCGCTTAGGTGGTAAATGCTACAGTCTTACGATGGTATAGGAATGGCGTCAGTTCAGTTCGTGATATTAAGGTATATAGAATTGTGGAGAGTGAGCGAGAGGTGATTCGTTTTCCAAGTAATTCGATGCCGTCGAACTTTCTGATGTCCTCCGAAGTCCTGTTAAAGCTACCGACTGCGACTACACAAAAGGTTACCGTCTTCACGCGGTGAAGCTGTCAACCCAGGCAAGGATTAAATACACCGATAGCCTTCCACCGGTCCCCCCTTTTCTGCACTGCGAGAAAACCCACCCTTTCTTGAGCATTGAAATCTCATCCAGTGTCTATTTCTTCTGTATTTCTGTCCGTGCCTTCCGTGAGTCTGAGTGACTGTCTGAAAATCCAGCTGACCTTGTCTATATCCCAAACATGCTGAACGCCAACTGTACATTATATAGCTCCGCCCTTCCGTAACCATGGCGACTCACGAGCTGTTCGGTGCTCTCTCTCTCTTTCTCTCTCTCTGAATCGGTGTACACCCACTCCCTCTTTTTAAAGGCACTGTCCATATTGAATACACCTTAGGATCTCGTCGCAGTTTTTACAGATAGCGAGGGTGTCAGCACTCTTCTCCACCAATGTGGAAATGTAGTTTACTTGTAGTACCAAACTGGCATTTTTGTCTGTAACAAAATGAAACCCGTCTTGTGTCGGAGTGCTTTGCTAAAAAATTTCGTGCAACATTATACTGAGTGATCCTGAGTACCTGACTGCAGACCGCAGTCCCTACACTGTATTTCATCTGCCACTTCATTGTCTGTTCTTCAAACCTGTCTGAGTCCTTCTGCAGACGCCCACTTTGCTCTAAGCTGCCTATCCGGCACCTACCTTCGTAGCAACTACAAAGTCGGTCACCAAGCCACCAACTCTGTCATCCAAATCGTTCATTTTAACATGAACAGAAGCAATCTCTTTACCGACTCCAGAGGAACGCCATTGGTTACCGGTAGCAAACAGAATAGGCTCGCATTGTTCTAACTCTTTGCCTCATGCCGGTAAACCAATCTTCGATCCGTGCCAGTATCTTTGCTGTAATACCGTGAGTTGTGATCTTGTTTGGCAGCCTCATATGCAGCAGGTCGTTAAGAACCATCTGAAAATCCAAGAGAAAAACATCCACTGCCTCTCCTTTGTCTATTCCGCTTGTTATTTTGTCAAAGAATTCCAAGAGATTTGTCAGGCAATATACACCCTGAAGAAAACCATGCTGAATTTGGCCTACTTTAGCTTGCGCTAAATACCCCGAAAAATCATCGTTAATGGAATCCAACCACTGACTAACTGTTCTATAATTTCCTTTCTTCCGCCTCCCTTCCTTCTTAAAGAGTGGGGTGACATTTGCAACGTCCTAGTTCGCCAGAAACACTTCAAAATCGAGACAATCTTGAAAGATCATTACTCATTCTTTAAGAGAAACATGAGAGGGAACGTCTTCACTCAGAGGGGGTGAGAATGTGGAATGCGCCGCCAGAGCAAGTGGCAGGGTCGATTTTCAATGTTTCAGAGAAGTTCGCATGAGTATACGGATGGAAGGGAATAGATGACTATGGTCCCGTTAGAGGTTACTGGAACTAGGTAGATTAATGGCTTGGCACAGACTAGAATGACTGAATGGCATTTTTCTGTGTTGTCATGTTCCCTGACTCTAATGACTTCACAAACACTTCAACTACCTCTTTCTGAACCCTGGGGTGTACATCATCTGGTCCAGGAGTCTTATCTACCTCGACGCGTTCAAGCTTCCAAAGCACATTTTCTCATTAGTAATGGCATCTATACTCACTTCTGTCCACGATACTCTTGAATTATTGTCTTTTTTTTAAAAAAAAGATGATAAGTCAGAGTAAGAAGTGCAGTGGTGCAGGAGAGGAAGAATAACGAGGAGGTTCTTCATCGGTGAAACCAGGAGAAGGGGACGGGTGTTAATTAAAAAAAAATCCTCTTCAGGTGTTTTTCTTAACGAAACCAGAATTGAGCAATGCATACCGGCACGTGTAAAACTAATACAAAATACACACCATTAAACTTAAATTAGAGCACAATCCAGAAACATGAGGAAATGGTCACTATGGAAGATCAAGTGAACCACACCTGTCAGTCCACAGAAGACATCCCAGCGATCTGAGCACACAATTTGCTAGCCAACTGAGAAATGAGTGTGCTTCAGAACCGCTGCGCCTCAAGTTATACTGGCTCGAGCTAAGAAACAAGTAAAACATAATAATTATTATTATAGGTTAACAAACCCTTTATAGACAGTCGATCGTCCCTTCATCATCAAAGGTAGAAGAATTAATTAAATAGTAGACCTGTATTCTAAAGATATAAGCATGAACTTTAGACAGGATAAGTGCAGAGCAAAATTATGAAAGGTGTAATAGAGCTGGCAGTCTATGAACCAGTTCAGCCAGATACAATACAACTGAGAGATGAATATTAAACATAAGACCAAAAGACGTGGGAGCAGAGTTAGGATATCGAGTCTGCTCCACCATTTCATCATGGCTGATCCAATTTTACTCTCAGACCCAATCGCCGGCTTTCTCCCTGTATCCCTTCATGTCCTGTCTAGTCAAGAATCTATCAGCCTCTGTCTTAAATAAGCACAAAGGCTTGGCCTCTACATCTGCCTGTGGCAACGAATTCCACAGATTCACCACACTCTGGCTAATGTCATCAACGTTGCAAATGGACGACCCTCTATTCAGAAATTGTCTCCGCTGGTCCTAGACTCTCCCACCATAAGACGCATTCGGACATCATCCAGCCCATCGGGGACATTCGATAGATTTAAATTGTATCACCCATCACATTCTCTTCATATGACAAGATATTCAGTTCTGGAATCATTTCCATAGACCTCTGTTAAACTCGCTCAAGTGTTAGCCCATCCTTTCTAAGATCAGCTGCCCAAAACAGCATACACTCTCGAAATGAGCTGTTGTGCTTTTTCAGTTCACGGCTGGGATGTACAGACCACGTGAGGTCCTCGGTGATGTGGATGACAGGAACTTAAAGCTGATCACTGTCTCAACCCCAGATCCATTGATGTCAATAGGGGTTAGCACGTCTCCATTCCGCCTGTAATACACAACCAGCTCCTTTGATTTGCGACATTGAGGGAGTAGCTTCTTTTACTTGACGTCACTGTGTCAGAGAGATAACTTTTTCCCTGTAGGCCACTTCGTTATTTTTTTGAGATTAGTCCAATCAATATAGTATCGTCGGCAAATGTAATTAACAGATTGGAGCTGTGGATTGCGATACAGTAATGGGTATACAGGGAGTAAGGAAGAGGACTCATTACATGGCCCTGAGGGGCTCCTGAGTTGAAAATCAGAGGCGTGGAGCTGAGGGAGCCCACTCCTACAACCTGCTGGCGATCTGAGAGACAGGGTCAAGGACGAGATCTCTGAGCTTCCTGTCGAGCCTAGGGTCAATTATGGTGTTGAATACTGAAATGTAGTCCAATAACAGCATTTTCACATTAGCATCCTTCTTCTCCAGATGTGTAAGGCGTCGGTGGTGTGGTAGGCATATCATAGGTGGTCCAGCGCCCTCCTTTCGTAAAAGGGTTACATACACTACTGACACAGTCCCGCGTCAGTCACCAAGTAATCTCCACGCCCCGCTGTGTCCCCACAACCTCGTGTCATTCCGCATACCCATCCCATTGTCCCACTCTCTGTCCACTGCCCCGTGTCAGGGTCCAAATTAATCACACCACCCGCTCCCGTCCCAGAGCCCTGTGTCAGTTCCCAAAGTAATTAACCTTGTAAGTGGAATTATGATGATATTAGGCTGAAACATCAAAGTATCAGTCGGGAAAGGAGATGTCCTGGAAAATGCATAACGGAAATGTCAGTGTGTTTTAGGCTGCACTTACATGGGGTTCTGGATAAGTTTGCCCCATTCAGACAGGGAAAGGACGGTAGGGTGAAGGAACCATAGTTGACAAGAGATGTGAAACATCTGTTCCAGAGGAAAAAAGAAGCTTCAGGAAGCTGAGCTCAGGATTTGAAAGCAAGGATCGGACATGACTGTAGATTTACAGAGTAGCCGGGGACAAACCGAGGAATGGAATTATGATAACTAGAAACATCTACAAAAAGTCTGCAGTGAATTTAAGGAACACCCCAAGCCATTCTGGATGTATGTGAAGTAAAGGATATCTAGAGTGAGTGTAGGACCTGTTGGGGATAGAAGATGAAACAAGAACCTGAGGTCTAGAGAAGAAAGGCAGGTCCTGAATGAAGTCTTCAGTACAGTATTCACCAGTCAGAGGGACGTTTGTGAGGAGCGCGTTAAACGGGTGATGTGCGACAACATATCGAATTTAAGAAAGAAGATGTGCTGAAACTTTAAAAAGAAACACACATTAGGATAGATAAGTCCTCTTGTGTGGTCGGGAGATTCCCGGCGTGACTGCAGGACGCGGTGAGTCCTACTTCAGAGACGGTCAAATTATTGGAGAACATTCTTAGACACAGGATTTAGGAGAATTTGGAGAAACATTACCAGATTTGGAAGAATCAGTATGGCTCTGTGAGGGGCAGATCATCTCTCACGGGCCTGGTTCAATTCTGTGAGGATGCGGCGGTCATCCTCCGGTTAAACATGGTAGGACCTTTCAGAACGTTAGAAGATTTGGTATCCTGGTAAAGGTGGCTTGCGGAATCAGGACTGACGCCTAAGAAGGAACAGAATAGTTGTTGATGGAACGTTTTCCCTTTGGATGCTTGTGCCTGTGGTGCCCTGCACAGATCTGTTCTGAGACCCCCGGATTTCTGTGCTTTAAAAATGATGTGAATAAGGAAGTGGAACGGTGCATTATCGTATTTTCAATGATGTGGAAGTTGGAGGAATTATGGATAGTATAGAAGATGGTCAGAGTTTACAACAGGACAGTGACAGGACGCAGAGCAGTGCTGAGAAGTTACAGATGGTGCTCAATCCGGAAAAGTACGAAGTGATTCACTTTGGAAGATGAATTTGAAGGCTGAGAGGTGATACTTTCTCGAGTCAACCGAGGGCCTCACGTTAGTACGAGTTCCACAATGGAAATAGAGTGATGAGACTTTCTCCAATAAGCCGAGGGCCGCATATCGGAACGAGTATCACAATCGGCATGGAGCGGTGCACTGCAGGAGCAGAAGGAAGTGTGATTGACAGGTGAGCTTGACCACATCCGCTGCTCTGCACATGCTCATAGTGACGCTCGCAAGGCAATATGGCTGACAGTAAATCAGGAGAGAAAAAAAAATACAACTTCGTGGCAAATAATAGAACAGCCTTGGAACCTGCGGAGGATTCACAGATTTCACTTGCTACTTTTGTTCAAAGAGAGAATGGATGGAGAAATAGTGGTAAAAATTGTGGCAGGTTTGAGAATATGTTGAAAGTTAAATAGACTGCATCGCAGGTCACGGGTATGTGGTGGTCAGGTCATTCACTGGCAGAGGTCAGGTTCCTGCCAAACGGCCCATGTGTGCGCTGGAAAACATTGTTCTTCAATCTTTCCACAGCCCTCGCTAATCTCCCGAAAACACGTTCCCTTTTTGATCACAGATCTCTGGAATATCGCTGCGGATCTTTTAAATTGTGTCGTGGAATACATGTGCAGTATATTTTATTGTAACACGTGTCAGCTGTCATTGTGATTTAATAAATAACGCCCTTTAATAAAGAAGCGTTCTCCATTTCACCCGCCAGAACAAGCTCCTTCCCTCAATTTTGGAAGCAAATGTGCTCCGTTGAATGCTACAAAATAAATGGACTTCATTATGAACGCCTCCATAAACACTGATACAAAAATGTCCTGTTGTCATGGAATTTAAATTGGCAAATTCACATTATACTTTGTTTTAAAGTAAGTAGGTTGCAATGTCCCTTGAGGAGTCAAATTCATGGCACGGTGACAGAGTGAGTAAAAATAGTTTAACGTAAGTGTTTGTGCAGTTGGTTGTCACTAATGTCCCTGACGTGATCGCCAGGCTAATGGCCTCAGTGGAATTGCTCTCTCCTCAATAAAAGTCTGATAAACCGATCCCCAGTCCATCTGAGCAGCTGAAACGCTCCGTACAACTGAACGCTGCTTCTGACGGAATATGGGATATGCGGCGATTTACTACATCGCGGCCATTTTCTATCCCACACTTGTAGCGGTTGGTGTCCCCGGTAAGATGCCGGAGCTGGTCACTTCATGTATGGTGCTTTCGATACTCTGTTGCGGTATCCGTACTGTTATTAAGCACAGATGTTACCGTCGGCTGAAACATGTTTCCGGAATGGAGGATTCAGGCATCTAACGGTTTTATTGTCATTTTTCATTTTTTGATCAGAGTGTTTTCTCCTTCTGTCAGTTAAGTTGGTGATATCGTCACTGTTTCATAATTGCGCATCGCTAGGCTTTCTGAAGTGACGCTGGTCTCTGCTTTTCTAGGTCCGAGTCTCTATCAGTGCAGACACTCCGACCTTATAGCAACGTGGCAGCTTATTTAAATGACGATCCAGTCTATTTTCGACACATAGGTCTTTTCTTCTGTAAGTCAGGAAATGAGAACTCGTGCCTTATATCTCCTTGACTCCACTTTGTTACCGCTACCAACAATCCCTTCAGCTATTTCACCTCTAATAATGGAAATGGTGTTGTTTAAAGGAGCGATCGACTGCTCACCGGTCCGTGAGTCGTGGAACTCGGATGCCTCGCTCTAAACTGTGGGAAGGTTGCCAATCCACTGACACTCACATCCGTCATTGTCCTCCAGTCGGAGTGCAGCGACCGAGACCGCACACACTGGATTCCCGCTGTCCATTTCCAAACAGACCATACCCTGCAGGAATCGGGGGGGAGGGTTCATTGATCAGTTGCAGCTAAACCATATTCTGCATAGCATCGTTATAATAGATGTTCAGTGAGTTGCCACTGACGATATTTATTTTTTATTCAAATTCCTTGTAGTTAATTTGACGGCTATTGTGATCCTATCTCGGGGAAAATGCGGACTCTCCAAATGCATCACCTGTTACCTGGTTGGAATGGCAACAGCGGATCTGATGGCGGTTGTCATTGTCGCTTTAGTGGAACAGACCAACAATATCTACATTTATTCCAGATCCCTGCTCATCACTCCGGTATGCGCTCTGACACTTGTATTTCGGGTCATATTGATCGATTGCTCTGTTTGGTTTACAGTCAGTTTTACCTTCGATCGCTTCATCGCAATATGTAGCCGAAAGTTGCGAGAGCGATACTGCACCGAGAGAACAGCAACGGTGGTTATCGTGACCGTGGTTATAGTGAGCTGCGGGAAATGTGTCCCGTTATACTTTCTCATTGAACCTTACGTCATCATTGACAACATGCCGTGGCGGTGCACCCTCACATATGAATACGCTACTTCACCCGTGTGGAGAGGATATCAAGTACTGATCAGTATTTTAACACCATTGCTTCCAATCGGCTTAACACTGGTGTTTAACGGGTTAACCGTATGTCATATCGTTGTGGCAAATAGAGTCCGCAGAAAGCTTCGACACAGCAGCGACAATCAGAAAGATGCCGAAGTGGAAAAACGCAGAAAATCGATGATTTTGCTATTTTCTATATCAGCTAATTTCATATTATTGTGGATGCCCATTGTAGCCCATTCCTTCAAATGGCAAGTGCAAAACTATTTTTACCAGGACAGATATTTGAGTTCCCCGGTATATATTCTACAGCAATTTGGGTTCATGTTGCAAATGCTCAGCATGTGCACCAATACTTGTATCTATACACTGACACAGAGGAAATTCAGAGAAGAGCTGAGGAATGGAATGAAGTATGTGTTTACATTAAATGGCCATCTGTGTAGATAACCCCCGTCTCTAATGACAATACCGCGGAGTTTTCAAATAAAGCCGTTTTACAATGAACATGTTTGGCAAATATATCATAGATTCAAACTATCATATGCCTGGTCATCCGGAAATTGCAGAATTGGCAGAAAATTGGCTGACTTCATACAGTTCAGGTAGGTAGCAATACAAACGCTCAATGCTGCTGGAATGATTGTTACATTGGTTGAAGTATGTTCCAAACTATCACAGACACTCGACTGTTACAAGGGCAGGGATGGCTGCAGGACCTTCGGGATTTTAGATGTTTCAAAATGGACAGGGTCGGGTATCAGAGTGTAAAGGGAGCGCGATGGGAAACCAGGGATTGTATCGCAGCTGCAGAAAGGGAGGACAACGTGGAGCGTTCGTTTGTTAACAGACTGGGAGACGAACACAGAAACATGAAGGGCGCGATCTCCCCATTTGGAGCATTCTGTACAGCCGCCCACCAGATCAACCAAATAAGTGCAACGGGAACAGTGAAGAAACGATCGAGAAGCGGATATTGGACATCGGCCATGTTATTGGCACGGGTATCTGAAACTTCCACAATATTCGTTGGAACCTCCCCAGGATAAATGGTCTAGGTATGGCATAATTTTTCAGTTGTGTCCAGGAAGGATTCATGTCACCATATGAAGACAGGTAGACTAGCGAACAGTCCATACCAGATCTAATATTAGAAAAATAAACGTATCAGGTGACAGATCTCTCGGTGGGTCACAATTTCAGAGCAATAGGGCAGATCTGCCCTCGATTTACTTTGCACATGGATAGGACCAGGGAGCATGGAATGCGTTTAAATGTCAGTCTGCGAATTATGGTGCTACCTGTCAGGAACTTGGGAACGTACATTGGGAAATGATATACCTATAGAAATACGCAACAGATATGTGGAGATTGTTTAGCGAGATCTGTTATTGGGTTCAGTAAGGACTTGTTTTATTGCCGCAGGACAAGGATAATAGCATAAGATAATCCTGGATGACAAGAAAGTTGGAACAACTCGTCAAGTGGAAGAATGAAAGGTACTTAAGATTTAGGGAGAAAGGATCAGGTAGAGTTATGGAAGTTCACAATGCAGACATGGGAGAATTTAACAATGGACTTAAAAAAGTTAGAAGGGAAATTGAGAAGTCCTTGGCGAGTTGCACTGTGAAGAACAGGAAGAGACTGGGGAGAGTGTGGGCAGATAAGAAGTAAAAGAGGAAAACTTGTGTCTGGAGTCCAAGGAGGCGGTGAAGCTCCTCACTGAATACATTGATCAATGTGAACTTAGGGTAAAAAGGCAGATATGCTCGGACATGACGACGCTGAGAAAGAGGATGCGCTAGAAACTTGGAAAACATTATGATAGATGATTCCCCGGTGCCGGAAGGGAGATAGTCCAGGTGATTTGGAAAAGGAAGCAAAGACATTGCTGAGCTAATGGACTGGATATTTGTGTTTTTCCTGGCCAAGGAAGTTGAACTAGAAGATTAGAGGTTGGCAAATGTTTTCTATCTGTTGAAGCAAGATAATAGGGTTACTCGTGGGAAGTATAGACCAGTGAGTCTTTCATCAGTAGTGCGTAAACTATTGTAGAGGATAATTGAAGAGGAAATTTATGAGTATCTGGAGAAACGTAGTCTGGTTACGGAGAGACGACGTGGCTTTGAGAGGTATGTTGTCCTATATGAGCCAGATTGAATTATTTGTTAAAGTGAAATAAAGCAAACAGAAAAATCTGAATAGTCGATGTAGGTGTATTAATTCAGAAAGTCAGGAAGCATAGGATCCAGGTAACCCTGCGTTGATTCAACATTGGCTTCCTGGCAGAAGGCAGATGATGTAGTAGATAGAGTGAATACTGGCTGGAAGACAGCGGGCAGCCGCGTCCCGCTAAGAGTGTGGAAATTTCGGGACATTTTGCAACGTTTGCACTCTGCCGTTACAGTGTTCCGAGAAATAGTGCTGAGGGAAATAATCGATTTAATCTGACCACAGGACGACAGCTGGATAACTTATGGAATTAGGGCTGACGGCGTAAGCAAATCGCTGAGCTATTTACTGCACCACCACGTTATCTAAACTGTCCTGTCACTTACATATTACAGGGCAGATGCTACAATGACCTCAAAACAATCTTTTCCAATGCAGACCTACATCTTAAAACCAGCATTTAAAAGGTTTCAGAGCAGCTTCTCATTAAAAGAACCGACCTTCCAGAATGACAATTCAAGTACGCACCAATTTATCCCAATACCCCTGAATCATGGTTTCATCGTATCGGGTGTAGATACGCTCAAACCTCGATCCATTTAACCCTGAATCCACATGGCCAGTGTGAAATCCGTGTCTTGCTTTAAAATTAATAATAAATAAAATATACAAAACGACACAAACAAAAAACAGCGAGCAAAGCAAACATCCGGTCTCACGCTTGTCTTCCTTCAACACCATCGCAGGAAATTGGAGAATATAGAATAAACAACTTCCAAAGCAGGAGGCCTAAGCACGTATTCTGTAGAGGAGATGGGAGAGAGAGATGTGGAGACCTGAGGCGAGCATTCATCAGCACTTCATAGAATTTCGGAAATATACGCAGCCTCCGAATTTCGCAACAGTTCCTGGAAATCACTTCTCACAAGATGACACATTTTTTTTTTGTCACGTGTATGGTGAAAAAGAAGATTAATTCAATCATCCCCCCAACACAAACTAAAGAAACACACGACTCACATAAAGCCATTTATGACCGTAATCTTTCTCTGTCCAAAACGCATACTGTATTTTAAATCTGCAATGCATTCGTATTTTCAAAATATCACAGAAAATGGCATGGTCTTATTTGTTCATCAGTTAACAAACATCTGTAATGGCAAGCATACAACATTTAATAAAGCCATTCGATTCCAGGTCAAAGAGACGCACAAAGTAATATATCGTCCACGAGTTAATATTCAACACAATTAAAATATGACATCTCCACAACTCCAGGCATCCAACGACTTCCAGGGCTTCTCACCACCAATTTCTGATCAAGGATAGGATTCGGATTAAATGACTGTTTGTTGTATAGTATCGTGGCGAATGATCCCTATTACTAACTCTGAAACAACAGATTTGTTCACTGTACTGGGACCACTGTCACACACACCTCCAACCCGGAACTACTGTCTTTACAGCCTAACCTGTAGTGTGATAATCCCTTCATCATCTCACATCTGCACTTAATTCTTTTCCTGCTATAACCATCCATTTTACTCAGTCTCCATGCTTCAGTGTGTGCAAGGACAGAGGGATCGAACAGTATCAACGACTTTCTAGATTGGTCGGTGCTGTGAGACACTGAAGTTCTAACCCAGACAGACAGTGAGACAGGTATTGGAAACCACTGCACAGAAGCAGGATCTTCAGCCCGTCAGGTCCGGGAGAAATTATTTAAACTGCCTACTCCCATCGACCCGCACCCGGACCATGGCCATCCATTACCCATTCAACCATGTAATCATCTAATCATCTCTTAAACGTTGACATCGGAAACTCAGTTACCATTTGCGTTGGCAGCAGTGTCTACACTCCGATGACCAGCTGGGTGAAGAAGTTACCCCTCATGTTTCCCTTAAACATTTCACTTTTCACCCTTCACCCATGATCTCCAGTTGTATTCTCGCCCAACATCAGTGGAGAAAGCCCGCTTGCATTTACAATCTCTATACGCCTCATAATGTTGTATACCTCTATCAAATCTCCCCTCAGTCTTCTATCCGCTCGGGATATACAGTGCTAACATATGTAATCTTTCCTTTTAATTCAAAACATTTAGTCCCGGCAATAGCCGTGTAATATTTTACTGTATTCTTTCAAACTTATTTACATCTTTCCTGCAGTTAGTTGAGCTCAACCGCACACAACATTCCAAATTAGTAAAGTCCTAAACAGCATCAACATAACATCCTCACTCCTGTACTCAGTATTTTGGTCTATGAAGGCCAATGTGGGAAAAGCTTCCTTTTTTACGACCCTTTGTAACTGCGACACAACTTTCATTGAATTACGGACCTGCATTCCCAGATTCGTTTGTTCTATCGTACTCCTCAGTGCCCCATTTCTCATTGTGTCAGACCAACCCTGGCTGGTCCTCCCAAAGTGCCAATTCTAACACTTGTCTGGGCTAAAACCGATCGGCCATTTTTCAGCCCGTCTCTCCAGCTGGTCCACATCCCGCCTCCTGCTCCGGTACACTTCCTCGCTGTGGACTACACCCATCGTGTTGGTGTCATCGGCACATTTGCTGATCCAGTTAACGACATTATTATCCAGATCGTAGATATAGATTACAAATAACAACGGACACAGCGACGATCCCTGCGGCACTCCTCTCGGCACTGACCTCCAATCAGAGAGACAACCGTCCATTCCCACACTCTAGCTTCCCCAACATAGCCAATGGCGAATCCAATTTACAACTTCATCGTGAAAACCAAACGACTGAACCATCCCGAGCATCCTCCCATAAGGAACCTTGTGAATTCCTTGCTGAAGTCCCTGTAGACGGCATCTGCTGCTTTGCCGTCAACACCATCCCTGGTAACTACCTCGTAAAGCTTTGTAAGTTTGGTTAGACATGACCCACTAGGCGCTGGCCATTCCTGACTATCGCTAATGTTCCTGTTTGTCCGGATACTTCCCTTCATAGCCCATGACCAGCGTAATCTGAACACCGAGGACAATTCTTGATTGCTTAATAGTTGACCAGTCCATTCTGAGCAAAACTATCATTATCATCCTGTGTCCGGCATTGACATTTATGTCCTATTGTTGTTAAATTATCCTGCAATATTATCAGGCGTATTGAGAGTAGTTAATTAACTACTAAAGAATAGTTAATCGACTGGACTTAAATAGTGAGATGCGGTACACTAGATAGAGCACAGAACATAGAATATTACAGCACAGTACAACCCTTCGTCTCACGAGGTTCTGACAGGCTTTCAACTAATTCAGAATGACACATCACCTCTACAACTGAATCAGAATTAGAACCAGATTTAATATCACAGGCATACGTCGTCAAATTTGTTAACTTTATGGTAGCAGTACAATTAATCTTCATCTCCATGGTAACACTGTGTAGAGGGCGTGTCCTGTTGGTGGGCAACTTTAATGATGGATGCTACTGTTACAAAAATCATCCGTTATAATAATGAACAGTGAGGTACCGAGACTCTGCATTTACCACCAAGTAAATTTTATTATTTCAACTATAATGCACGTAGGTTCATACGCCATCTTCACTCCGTGACTCTCCATGAACAGTCAATGAAGAGAAAAGATATTACCCGGGAAAGGAGTCGACGCCGGCCAGAGAGACGGGAGAGAGGGACTGGGGAGAAAGAGACGGGGACAGAGACTGGTGAGGTAGCGAGAGAAAGGTGAGGGTAGAGAAGTCCGGGAAGTCTAGGGATCTGGCGTGGAAAGAGATTGGGGGTTGGCGAAAGATTTTATATGGGGAGGGAGATCGGAGTCGGGAGTTTGATGTCGGTAGAGAACGAGAGGGGGATAGTCGGGAGAGAGAAACGCGGAGTGGGACTTTGCAGAGACCGGGGGCCGAGAGAGAGTGACTGGCTGAGAAACAAATGGAAGAGGAAAAGTCCGGAGGGAGGGCGAGTGTTGGGGTAGGTAGAGGGAGAGAGAGAGGCTGGGAAAGAGAAGCGGCGGTTAAGGAGAGACATGATAGAGAGAATGTGAGAGACAGGTGGGGGAAGAAAGAGACTGGGGAATGTAGAGAGACGTCGGCGAGAGTCTGAGAATAGAAGGACGGGGGGAGGGGAGGGGAGAGAGAGAGAGAGAGAGAGAGAGAGAGAGAGAGAGAGAGAGAGAGAGAGAGAGAGAGAGAGAGAGAGAGAGAGAGAGAGAGAGAGAGAGAGAGAGAGAGAGAGAGAGAGAGGAGAGAGAGAGAGAGAGAGGTGTACTCTGAGAAACAGCAGAGAGAGACGGAAACTGAGTGAGACAGAGTGGGGGCGGGGTAGACGGATAATTCTACAACAGAGCTAGGGTAGAGAGATGAGGCAGAGACTTGGGACGGAGGGACTGAGGGGAGAGTCTGGGAGCGAGACCAGTGAAGTAGACGGAGATCGACGGGTTAGAGGAAGATGAGGGGGGAGGGTCCGGGAAAGTCGAGAGATCATGGGTGAGGAGAGATATTTGGGAATCGGAGGGAGGAGGGAGATTGGAAGAGAACTCGGAAGGGGAGAATCCGAGACGCGGCTGTGTGATGGGTAACGTAGGAGTGACGGCAGGTTGAGAGAGAAACTCGTGGGAGGGAGAGGTGACAGGGAGAAACCAGGATTGGGAAGACAATGGAGAGAGATAGAGGCGGGTTTCGTACTGATGGCCGGTGAGGCTGAAGAGACGGGTGAATACAGTGAGACGGGAGATTATAAGAGCTGGGGAGGGAAATAGACACTGGGTGTTGAGAGAGAGAGAGACTGGGATAAGGTAGGGAAATGTGAGTCAGATATGCTGTCGAAAAATGCACTGAGCGATTAGAGGACTTTCCTACCTGCAGGGCATTCTGGGATTACAGTGCTTCCATTCTATAGACCCTCTGAAACAATCAACCCTTGCCATCTCCCTGACCTTTTCCACCACGCTCGCTTGACCCGACTCCTTCCCACACCGTATCCGCGATTTCTCTTTCCTCAGCCGGTCTTCGCGATATTCAACCTCCCTCACCGTCTCTGTGACCAGAAAACACTACTGCTGTAACGAAAGCGCAGAGTGGTAAGATGAAACTCATATACTGAGTCATGTTAGTAACGGAACACCGGGCAATTTACAGCGTGAGAGTTAGGAACCGAACCCACCCAGAAACGAAAAATGCGGACACTCGAACGTCCGCGCGAAGACAGCGCCTAGTACGCACGAGAGTTCCAATCGACAACGGAGGGTTCAACTCTATTTTGCTTCAGGATTTAAATTTTATGAATTTCATTAAAGTACAGATTGCATTTTTCTTTTCAACTAACTCAAAAAGAAATCTCCATTGGGATATTATGGGATTCATTGGTTGTTGAGATTAAAGACATTGAGAAAAAATTCTATTGCTCCCAATCTGGAGCTTTATAAAGAGAGAATTGAACTTCAGATGCAAAATAGTTTGTTATTAACATCCCCGATTAAAAATCAATTACTTAAAACGAAGTTGACGTTAGATACATGGTGATAAATCGGGTAAATTATTGGCTAAGCAATTGATAGTTGCTTTGGCAAAACGTCAGATTAACAAAGTTTGCAGACGGGATGGTATTTTTACGGTTGATCATGATGAAATTAATAATTTTTTTTCAAGAATTTTATACCAATTTATACCAATCAGAATTTCCTGATGATCCTATCATAATGCATGAATTTCTAAGGAAACTGAATATTCCGAAATTACCAGCTAATGAACTTTTAGCATTAGATGCTCCCATTACTGAAGAGGAAATAAAGAAAGCAATTTTGTCGATGTTCTCTGGTAAAACATCTGGCCCGGTTAGGTATACAGCTGAGGTTTTTTAAAATCTTTTTCAGATTTACTTTCACACTGGTTATTTAGAATGTTTAGAGATGTTTCTTATTTGTAGGTAAAATATCACAATCCTTTTATGAAGTTCCTATTTATTTAATTCCTAAAAAAAAACAAAGATTCTACTGATTGTACATCATCACACCTATATCTTTTTTGAATATGGATTCTAAAATCTTTTACAACATATTAGCAATTAGATTAGTGAAGATACTGCCACGTTGTCACCGAGGATCAGACAGGATTTATTAAAAATCGTTATTCCCATCTTAATGTTAGGAGGTTAATGAACATTGTATGCACTACTTTATCTAATACCCCAGAATGTGTTATTTTTCTTGACGCCAAGAAGGCGTTTGACAAACTTGAATGGGAATATTTATTTAATATATTTGAGAAATTTAGTTTTAGCCCAGAATTTATATCTTAGATAAAATTGATATATCATACAGCTTTGGCTGCTGTATTTACCAAAAACCAGAACTCCCCCTTTTTAGGCTTTTTCCAGGTACTAGACAGGGTTGCCCTTTCAGCCCTTTACTATTTGATATTACCCTGGAGCCCTTGGCAATCGCTGTTCGTGATTCACCCGATATATTTGGCATTATTCGTGGGAATGGGGAGCATAAGTATCACTATATGCAGATGACGATTGATCATCGGTACGCAGTGTATAACGGAAAAGTGACTGTCACGTCGTATAATCCATGGGAGTGGATTTATTCGAATATCCCGTGGGACCACTTGTGTGTTGACACTTGCCTGGGTATGTTGTGTGGCAACCCCTGGAAGTCGATATTCCTGTGACTGGTCACTTTTGGTGATAATTCATGTATGGATTCGGAGCGACTCGACGGGCATGATCTTTGGTGACTGTTATCTCGTTTGACCAGCGTGGAGCCTGTGGAGTTCGGCATGAATCAGCCTCCCTCTACATTCCACTCAGCATAACAAAACAAAAACCAAGCCCCTCCGCGCCAAGATAAGTCTTCTAAAGTTTTACTTCAGTTTTACTCTGTGTCTCCGTACTAAGAAGAGTTTTGTCCGCCGTTTATTTCTCGACGCTCCGAGTCAAGATCTAGGCTGTCCGAAGTCTCCGGCTGACCTGCTCTCCCTCCTGTTTGCCCTTCACGTCTGCATCCTGACCAAATCTCCGTGCCTGTGTCCTGCACTTGGGTTCGTGTCATTCGTTGTAACAAGCACATTCTCTTCCTTAACATCTACATGCTTAATCATTTCAGTCCACTGCAAGTCATATCTACAATCGCCAAGATCTTTTTTTTTTTCCGTAGTGAATACTGAAGCAAAGTATTCATTAAGTACCTCTGCTATCTCCTCCGGTCCGCTACACACTTCTCCACACTCACCATTGATTGGTACCATTCTCTCACATCTTACCTCCTTGTTCTTCACATACTTTTAGACCGCCTTGGGTTTTTCCTTAATACTGCTCGCAAAGGCCTTCTCAGGGCACCTCAGGCTCCCGTAATATCGTTCCTAATTCAAGATTCAAGATTCAAAAACTTTATTGTCATTTCAACCATACATCAGCTCTGCAGGGCAGAATGAGACACTGTTTCCCAGGGGCAAGTGCGATCATAACATAACAAACGCAACAATATATTGTAAACGTAAAAATAAATAGAGAAACACAACAGCCACATGTCGGTTAAAATCAAGATATAAGTGTCCAGTGCAAGTTAAAAGTGTCCAAAGCAGAGTCAGGTAGAGGAGCTATTTTGCAGCCTGACTGCCTGTGGGAGGAAGCTTTTTAGCAGCCTGGTGATTTTTGCTTTGATGCTCCTGTAACAGTTGCCTGATGGCAGAAGAACAAAGAGTTTATGGAGGGGGTGAGAGGGGACTTTAATGATTTACCGTGTCTTCTGGAGGCATCACTCTGAAAGAACCATCCTGCTACCATTAAAATCTTCTGGTTCATTATCATTACCTTTTATTTTTGAACATTTCGTAAGCACTTCATTCTCTATCTGTCCGTCTGTGCTCCAGTGTGAGAATGTAGAGTTCATTCTGTATCTAACAGTCTCCGCAACGGTGTGAGAGTGTGGGTTTCATACTGTATTTGTCAGTCTCAGTTACAGTGTGAGAGTGTGGGTTTCATTCTGTATCTGTAAGTCTCAGTTACAGTGTGAGAGTGTGGGTTTCATTCTGTATCTGTAAGTCTCTGTTACAGTGTGAGAGTGTGGGTTTCATTCTGTATCTGTCGGTCTCTGCTACAGTGTGAGAGTGTGGCTTTCATTCTGTATATGTCAGTCTCTGCTACAGTGTGAGAGTGTGGGTTTCATTCTGTATCTGTCCGTCTCTGCTACAGTGTGAGAGTCTGGGTTTCATTCTGTATCTGTCGGTTTCTGCTACAGTTTGAGAGTGTGGCTTTCATTCTGTATATGTCAGTCTCTGCTACAGTGTGAGAGTCTGGGTTTCATTCTGTATCTGTCAGTCTCTGTTACAGTGTGAGAGTGTAAATTCATTCTGTATCTGTCAGTCTCTGTTACAGTGTGAGAGTGTGGGTTCATTCTGTATCTGTCAGTCTGCTACAGTGTGAGAGTGTGGGTTTCATTCTGTATCTGTCAGTCTCTGCTACACTGTAAGAGTGTGGGTTTCATTCCGTTACTGTCGGTCTCTGTTACAGAGTGAGGGTGTGGATTTCATTCTGTGTCTGTCAGTCTCTGTTACAGTGTGAGAGTGTGGGTTTCATTCTGAATCTGTCCGTCTCTGTTACAGTGTGAGAGTGTGGGTTTCATTCTATATCTGTCGGTCTCTGTTACATTGTGAGAGTGTGGCTTTCATTCTGTATCTGTCTGCTCCAGCGTTACGGGTGTTGTCTCAATCCCGTACCTGTGAATATCTGACTCAGTGTGAGCCGATGGGTTTTTTCTCCTTCTTTCCGCTGTTCCATCAATCCAGTGAATACTCTTAAAATAGATTCTGTATTCACTGAGCTATTCTTAGAACAAGATTTGTCTGCAGTTGGGTTATGTTAAAATTGTGAGAGAGACACTGCACTGATGAGTAATGATGTTTACATTAAGCAGCACATTCAGCTTCATAGGGTCATATGGCAAAGAGACCATTTGGCCCGGCATAATTCTGCATGCTATCCGTTGCTAAACCACACAGTGCCAACTGAGCGACATTTAATCCGTAAACCTCTATGGTATGTCAACACATCTTCTGAAATATTGAATGGAAATAAACAAAATAAATATATTAATTAATTTAAATAAATAAGTGCGTAATTAATTTCATAAGTTGATCGAAATAAAACCCACCAAGACAGCCTGTTTCATGCTCCTACATTATTTATATGAATACTTTTCCCTCAGCAATTCTAAATTGCTGCCTTCACCGTGTATCTCTGCACTCTTACGTTTGCTGATTCTGTCACATATTCCTCAATGTGAACCGGAGCGTGAATCTACTCGAGTTATGTCCCACTCATAAATAATATAAGAATCTTTCCGATTTTCCTATGACAGCTTCGGACTCGTCTTCAATATGCCATGCATTTTTGATTGGGAAAATTGTAACTATGTTGTTCTGTGCAGCACCGAGAGATTTTGTGTGTAGGATTGCGAGGGAAGCTCAAGTTTGGCATCCGGAATCATCTAAAGGTTCACATTACAACAGGCAGTTGACTGATGAACTCTGAGAAATTGCCAACACGGTTTTCGTCACTGCACAGACGGGAATCTTCCGCTCGTCAGGGACATGGCTAGCGGGAGAGCTTGTTCCGCTGTTGCAAGACACTGTGTCCTATATTACACTCGTCAGTGCAGAAGACCGAGATGAAAGTAAATGAATGGGCAGCAGATGATGAATAGATTGAATTTTAAATGGGAACACATCACTTGGACATGTTAGGATCATGGAACCGTAGAGAACAGGAACACGCTCTTTGACTCACTACTTCTGCGCTGAACACGATACCAAATGAGACTAAACTCTGATGACAGTACATGACCCATCTCCCTTCATTCACTGGATGCTCATGCACTTTGACAGAATATTTACCGTTATGGGAATCTAGAGGTTATATCCCAATAGAAGGCAGACCTTTGCCATCAGCTCCCTTGTTGAAGTAAATATTGAGAAGGGAAGTGGAAACACTGATGGACTAAAAAGGTGGAGGCTCAGCTAAAGACATCTCCGGAAGGGAGCAGGAAGGCTGGTGAGTTCGCCAAACTAGAATCAAGCTGGGTGGTGAAAGGGAATCCACATGTAGAGGTGGGGATGACAGAAAAACCAGGAATCTGTACACATATAGACACAGTAACAGGATCAGGAGTTAGCAAAGGTAGAAACAGGAGAGGATTCTGAAGATTATGGGAAATATCCAGGAATACAGGCACGGATTTGGAGTATACTTGATAGTGGTAAATTTAAGGTGCAGAATTGTGAAAGGAACCAGATGATGTCCTTGCACCATGACATTTGTGGGCATCAAAGATCAGATAGAACTATGGAACAGTTGAAGAATCTGTGTTGGTGGCCAAATCTGCGAGGAGATGTACATTATTGTAAAAATTGTTTGATTTGTGAACAGTGGTAACCCAGATAAATCGGCAATCGAAACGGTTTTAAGATTCGCTCCGTAGAAGGACCATGTGTTAACTTATAGGATTATTTTGTGGATTTTCACCTCCATGCGATGGAGGGCTGAACTATATCCTCGAGACGAAGTTCAACCTGGAACCGTACAGAGTGATTCACTTTGGAAGGATGAATTTGAAGGAAGAAGTGATATTTTCTCGAGTCAACCCAGGGCCGGACGTTAGTACGAGTACCACAATAAAAACAGAGTGGTGAGACTTTCTCCATAAGTCCAGGGCCGCTCATCGTTACGAGTACCACAATGAGAATGGAGCGGTACACTGCAGGAGCAGAAGGAAGTGTGATTGGCAGTTGAGCTTGAAGACATCCGCTGTTCTGCACAGACTCATAGTGACGCTCGAAAGGCAATATACCTGACAGTAAATCAGGAGAATAAAAAATACAACTTCGTGGCAAATAATAGAACAGCCTGGGAACCTGCGGATAGTTCATAGATTTCACTTGCGACGTTTGTCCAGACAGAGAATGGATGGAGAAATAGTGATGGAATTGTCGCATGTTTGAGAAAATCTTTAAAGTTAAATAGACTGCATCGCACGTCACGGGTATGAAGTGGTCAAGTCATTCACTGGCAGAGGTCAGGTTCCTGCCAAATGGCCCATGTGTCCGAAGGAAAACATTGTTCTTCAAACTGTCCGCAGGCCTCGCGAATTTCCCGAGGACACGTTCAAGTTGAATGCCTACTATAAAAGCAACACAGATATAGCTGAAGCCAGGTATCATGGAAAATAGCGTGGAAAAAACACATCATATTTTGTTTTAAGTAACATAGATGGCAATGTCCCTTGAGGAGTCAAATTCATTACACGGGAACAGTGAGTAAAAATAGTTTGACTTGTGTTTGTGCAGTTGGTTGTCACTAATGTCCCTGACGTGATGGCCACTCTAATTGCCTCAGTGGAATTGCTCTCTCCTCAATAAATTCGGCTAAACCGACCACCAGTCCATCTGAGCAGCTGAAACGCTCCGTAGAACTGAACGCTGCTTCTGACGGAATATGGGATATGCGGCCATTTATTACATCGCGGGAATTTTCTATCCCACACTTGTAGCGGTTGGTGTCCCCGGTAAGATGCCGGAGCTGGTTATTTTATGTATGGTGCCGTCGTTACTCTGCTGTTACTAAGCACAAACGCTACTGTCGGTGAACGTGTTTCCGGAATGGAGGATTCAGGGATCTAATGGTTTTATTTCCATTTTCCATACTTCGATCGCAGTGTTTTCTTTTTTTGTCAATTACTTCGTGCCGATATTGTAAATATTTCATAATTGCACCTCGCTAGGCTTTCTGAAGTGATGCTGGTCTCTGCTTTTGTTGGTGCGAGTCTCTATTAGTGCAGACACTTCGATCTTTATAACGACGTGGCAGCTTATTTACATCGTTATATCTCCATGCTGGCACCGCTACAAATAGTCAGCTCTTTCACCTTTCATAATGGAAATGGTGTTGTTTACAGGAGCAATCGACTGCTCACCGGTTGGTGAGTCGTGGAACTCGGATGCCTCGCTCTAAACTGTGGGAAGGTCGTCAATCCACTGACACTCACATCTGTCATTGTCCTCCAGCCGGAGTGCAGCTACCGAGACCGCACATACTGGATTCCCGATTTCCACTTCCAAACAGACCAAACCCTGCATTGCATCGGCAGAATGGGGACATTGAGGAAGCTGATCATTTTCCTGTTTTGTTTCCAAATTTCTTGTAGTTAATTTAACGGCGATTGTGATCCTATCTCGGGGAAATGCGGACTCTCCAAATGCATCACCCGTTACCTGGTTGGAATGGCAACAGCGGATCTGATGGTGGTTATCGTTGTTGCTTTAGTGGAACAGACCAACAATATCTACATTTATTCCAGAACCCTGCTCATCACTCCTGCATGCGCACTGACACTTGTATTTCGGGTAGTAACGATGGACTGTTCTGTTTGGTTCACGGTCAGTTTTACATTCGATCGCTTCATCGCAATATGTTGTCGAAAGTTGCGGGACCGATACTGCACCGAGAGAACAGCAGCGGTGATTATCGCGACCGTGGTTATAGTGAGCTGCGGAGATGTGCCCCGTAATACTTTGCTATTGAACATTACGTCATCATTGACAACACGCCGTGGCGTTGCACCCTCACACAAGAACACGCTTCTTCACCCGTGTGGAGAGGATACCAATTACTGGACAGTATTTTAACACCATTGCTACAATCGGTTTAATCCTGGTGTTTAACGGGTTAACCGTAAGACATATCGTTGTGGCAAATAGAGTCCGCAAAAGGCTTCGGCACAGCAGCGACAATCACAAAGATGCCGAGGTGCAAAAACGCAGAAAATCAATGATTTTTGCTATTTTCTATATCAGCTAATTCATATTATTTTGGTTGCTCTCCTTAGTCCATTCACTGAAATGGCAAGAGCAAAACTATTTTTATGAGGACAGATATTTGAGTTCCCCGGTATACATCCTCCAACAATTTGGGTTCATGTTTCAATTTCTGAGCATGTGTACCAATACTTGTATCTATACACTGACACAGAGGAAATTCAGAGAAGAGCTGAGGAATGGAATGAATGGAATGGAATGGAATGAAGTATGTGTTTACATTAAATGGCCATCTTTGTAGATAATGCCCGCGTGTAATGAAAGTACTGCGGAGTTTTCAAATAAAGCCGTTTTACATTGAAAAGGATTGCCAAAAATGTCTTGAATTCAAACAATCCTATGTTTGGTCATCCGAAAATTGCAGAATTCGCGGAAGATTGCTTACTTCATACAGTTCAGGTCGGTAGCAATACAAACGGTCAATGCTGCTGGTGTGATTATTACATATTGGTTGAAGTACGTTCCAAACTAACACAGACACTCGACTGTCAAAAGATGGCTTTTGACAGATCAAGATCAAGAGATGGCTTCAGGACTTTCCGGGGTTTAGTTGTTTCTAATTGGACAGGGTCGTGTAACACAGTGTAAAGGGGGCGCAATAGGAAACCAGGGATAGCATCGCAGCTGCAGAAAGGGAGGACAACGTGGAACGTTTACTTATTAATAGATAGTGCGACTAACACACAAACATGAAGCTGATCATTCCGTTGGAGTATTGAATACAGCCGCCCACCGGATCAACCAAATAAGTGCAACGGGAACGGTAAAGATCCAATCGGGAAGCCGATACTTGACATCGGCCATGTCATTGGCACGGGTAACTCAAACTTCCAGAATATTCTCTGGCACCACCTCAGGGTAAAAGGTCTTGGTATGGCATAATTTCTCAGTTCTGTCCAGGAAGGATTCATCTCACTATATGAAGACATGCGACTAGTGAACAGTCCATACCGGATCTAATATTAGAAAAGGAAACGTATCAGGTGACAGATCTCTGGGTGGGTCAGCATTTCAGAGCATATAGGGCAGATCTGCCCTCGATTTACCTTGCACATGGATAGGACCAGGGGGCATGGAATGTGTTTAATTGGGGTTCTGCAGTGTATGGTGCTACCAGTCAGGAAGATGGGAACGAACATTGGGAAATGATGTACACTGGGAATGTGCAACAGACATGTGGAGATTGTTTAGAGAACACTGACTTGGATTCAGTAAGGGTTTGTCTCATTGACACAGGGCAAGGATGATAGCATAAAGTAACCCTAGGTGACAATAAAGTTGGGACAACTCGTCAAGAGGAAGAAAGAAAGGTACTTAAGGTTTCGGGACAAAGGATCAGGCAGGGTTATGGAAGGTCACAATGCACACAGGAGAGAATTTAATCATGGATTTAGAACATTTAGAAGGGGACTTGAGAAATCCTTGGCGAGTTGCACTGTGAAGATCAGGAGGAGACTGGAAAGAGTGTGAACAGATCAGAGGTAAAAGAAGCAAACTTGTGTCTGGAGTCCAAGGAGGAGGTGAAGCTCCTCACTGAATATATTGATCAATGTGAACACAGCGTCAAAAGGCAGATATGCTCGAACATGCTGACGCTGAGAAAGAGGATGCGCTGGAAACTTGGAAAACATTATGATGGATGATTCCCCGGTGCCGGAAGGGATATAGTTCAGCTGATTTAGGAAGGGAAACGAAGACATTGCTGAGCTTCTAGACAGGATATTTTTGTTTTTCCTGGCCAAGGATGTAGAACTAGAAGATTAGAAGGTGGTAAATGTTATTCTTTTTGTTGAAGCAAGATAATAGGGTTACTCGTTGGAAATATAGACCAGTGAGTCTTACATCAGTAGTGGGTAAATTATTGTACAGGATAATTGAAGGGGGAATTTATCTGTATTTGGGGAAACGTAGTCTGGCTAACGAGAGACAACGTGGCTCTTTGAGAGGTATGTTGTCCTATCTGAGCCAGATTGAATTATTTGTAAAAGTGAAAATAAAACAAACAGAAGAATCTGAATAGTCGATGTAGGTGTATTAATTCAGAAATTCCGGGAGGCATAAGATCTAGGTAATCCTGAATTGATTCAGAATTGGCTTCCTAACAGAAGGCAGATGATGTAATAGATAGAGAGATACTGGCTGGAAGGCAGCGGGCAGCCGCAGTCTTCTAAGAGGGTGGAAATTTTAGGACTTTTTGCAACTTCTGGACTCTGCAGTTACAGTGTTCCGAGAATCAGAGCTGAGGGAAATAATCGATTTAATCTGACCACACAGCAGAAGCTGGATAATTTATAGAATTAGGGCTAACGACGTAAGCAAATCGGTGAGCGATTCACTGCACCAGTGCGTTATCTAAACTGACCTGTCATTTACATATTACAGGGCAAATGCTACAATGACCTCAAAATAATCGTTTCCACTCGAGAACTACAACTGAAAACCAGCATTTAAAAGTGTTCAGAGCAACTTCGAGTGCTCATTAAAATAACCATCTTTCTAAAATGACAATTCCAAATTCCCATTTCAAGTACACACCAATTTATCCCAAGACTTCTAAAACGTGGTTTTATCGAATCGGGTGTAGATACGCTCAAACTTCGATCCACTTAACCCTGAATGCACATGGCCAGTGTGAAATCGGTGTCTCCCTCTGAAATTAATAATATTTGAAACAAACTAAATAAACGACACAAACTAAAAAAAAACACAGTGAGTGTAATCAAACACCCGTGCTCACACCTGTCTTCCTTCAAAACTTCCGTAGGCATACAACACTACTTCATAGAATTTCGAAGAGATATGCAGCCTTCGGATTTTGCATCAGCTACTGGAAATCACGTCTCGCAAAGTGGCACAACTTTTCTTGTCACGTGTATAGAGAAAAAAGAAGATTAATTCAACCATCCCCCAAACAGAAACAAAAGAAACGCACAACCCACATAAAGCCATTTCTTCTCTTTCTCTTTCAATTGAACTCACTTATGTCCAAACCTCATGCTATAATTTAAAACTGCAATATATTCATATTTTCAAAATATCACAGAAAATGTCATGCCCTTATTTGTTCAATGGTTAACAAACGTCTGTAATTGGAATCATAAAACATTTAATAAAGCCTTTCGATTCCAAGACAAAGAGACACGGAAAGTAACGTATCGTCCAGTAGGTAATATTCAACACAATTAAAACATGACGTCTCCACAACTCCAACGACTTCCAGGATTTCTGACCTCCAATTTCTGACCAAGGCTAGATTCGGATGAAATAAAGCCTTTGTTTTATAGAACCGGGAGGAGTGATCCCCATTACCGCCGATGAAGCAAGAGATTTGTTCACTGTACTGGGACCACTGTCACTCCCACCTCCAGCCCGGAAATATTGTCTTTACTCCTTACTGAAGGGGTGAAGGTATATTCCTGTAGTGTGATACTCCCTTTGTCATCCGACACCTGCGCTTCAATCCTCTCATGTTATCATCACCCATTTCACTCAGTCTCCATGCTTCAGTGTGTGCAAAGACAGAGGGATCGAAGAGTATCAACGACTTTCTAGATTGGTCGGTGTTGTGTGACACTAATGTTATAACCCAGATATACAGTCAGACAGCCATAGGGAACCACTGCACAGAAACAGGGTCCTTAGCTCGTCCAGTCAGTGAGGAATTATTTAAACTGCCTACTCCCATCGACCTCACCCGGACCGTGGCCATCCATATCCCTCTCATCCGTGTACTTCTCCAATCATCTCTTAAACGTTGACATCGGAATCTCAATTACCATTTGCGTTGTCAGCACTGTCTACACTCTGTCGACCCTCTGGGTGAAGAAGTTTCCCCTCATGTTTCCCTTAAAAAATCCACATTTCACCCTTCACTCATGATCTCCAGTTGTATTCGCACCCAACATCAGTGGAGAAAGCCCGCTTGCATTTACACTCTCTATACGCCTCATAATGTTGTATACCTCTATCAAATCTCCCCTCAGTCTTCTACCCGCTCGGGAATAAAGTGCTGACATCTACAATCTTTCCTTTTAATTCAAAACATTCAGTTCCGGCAATAGCCTTGTAATTTTTCTTTGCATTCTTTCGAACTTATTTACATCTTTCCTGCAGGTAGTTGCGCCCAACCGCACACAATATTCCAAATTAGGCCCCAATAAGGTCTTCAACCACAGCATCGCAACGTCCCAACTCCTGTACTCAGTGCTTTGGCCTATGGCGTCGAATGTACGAAAAACTTATTTTTTACGACCCTGTCTTACAGCACCGCAACTTTCATTGAATATGGACCTGTATTCCCAGATTCGTTTGTTCTATCGAACTCCGCAGTGCCCTATTTCTCATTGTGTCAGACCAACCCTGGCTCGTCCGCCCAAATTGCAACATTTGCCTCAGCTAAATCTGATCGGCCATTTTTCAGCCCAATTCTCCAGCTGGTCAAGTTCCGCCTCCTGCTCTGGTAGTCTTCCTAGCTGTGGACTGCACCTATAGTGTTGGTGTCATCGGCAAATTTATTGATCCAGTTAACGACGTTATTATCGAGACCGCTGCCATAGATGACAAATAACAACGGACACAGCAACGAACCCTGCGGCACTCCTCTTGTCACAGGTCTCCAGTCAGAGAGACAACCATCTAATGGCGAATCCAATTTACGACCTCTTCATGAAAGCCAAACGACCGAACCTTCTCGAGAATCCTTCCATGTGAAATCTTGCAAATTCCTTGCTGAAGTACTTGTAGACGGCATCCAATGCCTTGCCTTCAACACCATTCCTGGTTACTACCTCGTAAAGCTTTGTAAGTTTCGTTAGACATGACCTACTAAGCATTGGCCCATCCTGACTATCGCTAATGATCCTGTTTCCCTTCATCGACGGACGTAAATAGTGAGATGCGGTACACTAGATAGAGCATAGAACATCGAATATTACAGTACAGTACAGCCCTTCGGCTCAAGAGGTCTGACACCTTTTCAACTAATTCATACTGGCACACCCCCGCTGCAAATGAATAAGAATTGGAACCAGAGTTAATATTACAGGCATATGTCGTCAAACTCGTTACTTTACGGTAACAGTACAATTAAATACAGCATAATTAAATTTAGAGGGGGAACAAAACTGAGTTGCTCCAGGCAGAGGGGAAGAAGCTGTTCCCGAATCGCTGAGCGTGAGCTTTCATGCTTCTGTATCTCCCTCCCGATGGTAACACTGTGTAGAGGGCACGTCCTGCTGGTGGGCAACTTTAATGATGGACGCCACTGTTATAAGAAACAGCCCTTGTAATAATGATCAGTGAGGTACAGATAATCTGTATTTGCCAGCAAATAACTTTTAATATTTCAACTATAAAGCACGCAGGTTTCCACGCCATCTTCACTCCGACACTCCAATGAAATAAAGGTATTACCCCGGAGAGGATTCGACTCTGGCCAGGAGAGACGAGACAGAGGGACTGGGGATAAAGAAACGCGGACACAGAGACTGGTGAGAGAAAGAGGAGGGCAGACAAAGACCATGGGGAGGGAGGCCGGGGAAGGCGAGGGATCTGGTGTGGAGAGAGATCAGGGATTGGGGAATGATGTTAGATGGGGAGAGAAATCGGGGGTCCGGAGTTTGGTTTCGGTAGAAAGCGGGCGGGCGGTGAGAGGGATAGCCGGGAGAGAGAAACGCGATGGAGAGGGGGGACTGTGCAGAGTGCCAGGGCCGAGAGAATGACTGAATGAGAAACAGAATGGCGGAGGGTAAGTCCGGAGGAGGGCGAGGACTTGGAGTAGGTAGAGAGAGAGGCTGGGAAAGAGAGGCCGGGGTTACGGAGAGAGACAGGGTAGAGAGAGTGAGAGATGGGTGGGAGGAGAAAGAGACCTGGGGAATGTTGAGAGACGGCGGCGAAAGTCTGAGAAGAGAGAAGGACGGGAGAGAGAGCGAGAGAGAGAGAGAGAGAGAGAGAGAGAGAGAGAGAGAGAGAGAGAGAGAGAGAGAGAGAGAGAGAGAGAGAGGAGAGAGAGAGAGGAGAGAGAGAGGAGACGAGAGAGAGAGAGGAGAGAGAGAGAGAGAGAGAGAGAGGGGGGGAGAGAGAGAGAGAGAGAGAAAGAGAGAGAGAGAGAGAGAGAGAGAGAGAGAGAGAGAGAGAGAGGAGAGAGAGAGAGAGAGAGAGAGAGAGAGAGAGAGAGAGAGAGGAGAGACACGCAGCCGAGATTCTAGTAGAGGAGAAACGGCAAAGGTAGAGGGAAACGGAGGGAGACAGAGTGGGGGAGGGGTAGAGGAGAGAATTGTATGCAAGAGCTGGTGTAGAGAGATGGAGGGAGAGACTTGGGAGAGAGACTGGTGAAGCAGAGATCGATGCCAGTGATATTAAGGTCTCGTTCTAATTCTAATTCAGTTGCACCGGGGATGTGTCAGTTTGAATTAGTTGAAAGTCTGTCAGAACCTCGTGAGACGAAGGGTTGTACTGTACTGTAATATCTATGTTCTATGCTCTATCAGGTGTACCGCATCTCACTATTTAAGTCCAGCCGCTTAATTATTTAAAGCTACGACGCCTTCCTTTCCAGACTACTCTGAATGCGCCTGATTATATTGTAGGATCATTTACCATCAATAGGTCATGATCTCGTCCAACGTCAGCAGAGACAGCCCGCTTGCATACGCCTCATCGTGTTACATACCTCTATCAAATCTCCCCTCGGTCTTCTACCCGCTCGGGAATAAAGTGCTAACATGTTTAGCCTTTCCTTCCAATTCAAAACATCCAGTGCCGGCAATAGCCGTGTATTTTTTTTCTGTATTTTTTCAAAATTATTTACATCTTTCCTGCTGGTAGTTGCGCCCAACAGCACACAATATGCCAAATCAGGCCCCAATGAATTCTTAAACAGCATCAACATAACATCCTCACTCCTGTACTCAGTACTTTGGTCTGTGAAGTCAAATGTGGGGAAAAGCTTCTTTTTCTACGACCCTATCTAACTGTGCTGCAATTTCATTGAATTTTGGACCTGCATTCCCAGATTAGTTTGTTCTATCGTAGTCCTCAGTGCCCTATTTCTCATTGTGTCAGACCAACATTGGCTGGTCCTCCCAAATTGCAACTTCTAACATTTTTCTGGGCTAAATCCGATTGGCCATTGTTCAGCCCATCTCTCCAGCTGGTCCAGATCCCGCCTGATGCTCCGGTAGTCTTCCTCGCTGTGGACTACACCCAGAGTGTTGGTGTCATCGGCAAATTCGCTGATCTAATTAACGACATTTCTATCGAGATCGTTGATACAGATTACAAATAACAACGGACACAGCAATGGTCCCTGCGGTCCTCCTCTCCTTATTCGTCTCCAATCAGAGAGACAACCATCCATTACCACACTCTGGCTTCCCCAACATAGCCAATGGCGATTCCAATTTACTACCTCATCGTGAAAGCCAAACGACTGAACCTTCCCGAGCCTCCTCCCATAAGGAACCTTGAGAAATTCCTTGAGAATTGAGAAGTCCCTGTAGACGGCATCCACTGTCTTGCCGTCAGCACCATTCCTGGTAACTACCTTGTAATGCTTTGTAAGTTTGGTGAGACGTGACCCTACTACGCACTGGTCCATCCTGACCATCGCTAATGTTCCTGTTTGTCCAGATACTTCACTTCATACCCCATGACCACCGTAGTCTGAACATAGAGGGCAATTCCTCATTATATAATACATGAAGAGTCCCTTCCAGGAAATACTATCACTATCATCCTGTGGCCAACACCGATATTTATGGTCTATTGATGTTAAATAATTCTACAGTATAATCAGGAGCATTGAGAGTAGTCTGGAAAGGAAGGCGCCGTAGCTTTAAATAATTAAGCGACTGGACTTAAATAGTGAGATGCGGTACAACTGGTCTAGCATATAACATAGAATATCACAGCACAGTACAACCCTTCGTCTCACGAGGTTCTGACAGACTTTCAACTAATTAAAACAGACACATCCCCGGTGCAACTGAATTAGAATTAGAACTAGACTTAATATCACTGGCATACGTCGTTGAAATTTGTTAACTTTACGGTAGCAGTACAATTAATCTCCCTCCCGATAGTAGCACTGTGTAGAGGGCGTGTCCTGTTGGTGGGCAGCTTTAATAATGGACGCCACTGTTACAGGAATCATCCCTTGCAATATCGATCAGTGAGGTAAAGAGAATCTTCATTTATCAGCAAGTAAAATTTTGTTATTTCAAACATAAAGCACGTAGGTTCACACGCCATCTTCACTCCATGACACTCCATGAGCAGTCAATGAAGAGAAAAGATATTACCCTGGGAAAGGAGTCCTAGCCAGCCAAACAAACTGGAGAGAGTGAGTGGGGAGAAAGAGACAGGGACAGAGACTGGTGAGGCAGTGAGAGAAAGATGAGGGTACAGAATGTCGGGAAAGTTGAGTAATCTGGTGTGGAGAAACATCGGGGGTTGGGGAATGATGTAGAAGTGGAGCAAGTTCGGAGTCGGGAGTTTGGTATCGGTAGAAAACGGGAGGGGGATAGCCGGGAGAGAGAAACGCCACGCAGAGGAGGAGTGTGCCGAGACCTGGGGCCGAGATTGTGACTGGATGAGGAAACAGAATGGCGGAGAGAAAGTCCAGAGTAGGGGGAGGGGTTGGGCTAGGTAGAGAGAGAGACTTGGAAAGAGAATCCGCGGTTACGGATAAAGAGAATGTGAGAAGCAGGTGGTGGGGAGAAAGAAACTGGGGAATGTAAAGAGACAGCGGAGAGAAAACGGGAAAGAGAGAGAGACGCAGCCGAGATTCTCGGAGATGAAAGATGGCAAAGGGAGAGGGAAGCTGAGAGAAACAGAGAGACGGCGGGGTAAAAGGAGAATTGTATAACAAAGATAGGATACAGAGATGAGGTAGAGACTTGGGATGGAGGGACTGAGGGAAGAGTCTGGGAGTGAGACCAATGAAGTAGAGAGAGATCGAGGGTTTAGAGAAAGACGAGGGGCCAGTGAGGCCAGTGAAGTCAAGAGATCTGGGGGTGAGGAGAGATATTTGGGAATCGGAGTAAGGAGGGAGATTGGAAGAGAACTCGGAAGCGGAGACCACGAGACGGGTTTGCGTGTTGGGTAGGGTAGGAGTGATGGCGGCGAGGGAGAGAAACCTGTGGGAGGGAAAGGTGGGTGGGAGGTACTGGGATTGGGGTGTCAATGAAGGGAGAGAGAGGCAGGGTTAGGTACTGGTGACCGGAAGGGTGGGAGAGACTGGTGGATACAAAGAGGTACTTTGCTGCCTGCGGGGCATTCTGGGATTACAGCGCTTACATTCTATAGTCCTCTGAAACAAGCAACCCGTGCCATCTCGCTGAGCTCTCCCAGCTCGACAGCTTGACCCAAGTCCTTCCCACACCATATCCGCGATCTCACTTTCCTCAACCGGTCTTCGCAATATTCATCCTCTCTCACCGTCTCTGTGACCACAAACACTGCTGCTGTAACGAAAGCGCTGAGTGGTATGATGAAACTCTTATACAGAGTCATGTTAGTAACGGAACACTCCGGGCAATTTACATCCTGGGAGCCAGGAACCGAACCCACCCGAGATGGAAAATACAGATACTCGAAATCCAGCGCGGAGACAGCGCCTAGTACGCGCAAGAGGTCCAATCAACAATGCAGGGATCAACTCTATTTTGCTTCATGATTTAAATTTTGTTAAATTCTTTAAAGAACAGTTTGCATTTTTCTTTTCAACTAACTCAACGGAAGAAATTTCCAGTGGGACATGATGGGATACCTTTTAAAGTATATATATGTGTGCAAGTGATTTCATACTCGGCTGGATTGAAAACCCGAATTAATAATGAAATACGTACATTGGTTGATAAGATTAAAGAAATTGATAAAATATATTCTATCGCTCCCAATTTGGAGCTTTATAAAGAGAGAATTGAACCTCAGATACAAAATAGTTTGTTATTAACATCCCGATTAAAATCAATTACTTAAAACTCATAGTTTATTTTATAAAAATCCTGATAAATCGGGTAAATTATTGGCTAACAAATTGATAGCTGCTTTGGCGAAACGTCAAATTAACAAAGTTCGTAGACCGGATGGATTTTAACGGTTGAGCATGATGAAATTAATAAATATTTTCAAGAATTTTATACCAATTTATACCAATCAGAATTTCCTGATGATCCTACCATAATGCATGAACTTCTAAAGAAACTGAATATTCCGAAATTACCATTTGATGAACTTTTAGCATCAGATGCACCCATAACTGAAGAGGAAATAAAGAAAGCCTTTTTTTCCGATGAACACTGGAAAAGCACTTAGCCCGGATGGGAATACAGCTGAATTTTTTAAATCTTTTTCAGATTTATTTTCTCCATGGTTATTTTAAAAAATTTTAAAGATGTTTCATTATTTGTACATAAATCATCACAATCCTATTATGAAGAATCTATTTCTTTAATTCCTAAACAAGACAAAGGTTCCACTGAATGTGCATTATCACACCTATATCTTTGTTGAATGTGGATTCTAAAATCTTTTTAAAAATATTAGCAATTCGATTAATGAAGGTATGGCCACAAATTATCTCCGAGGATCAGACAGGATTTATTAAAAATCGTTAATCACATTTTAATGTTAGGAGGTTAAAGAACATTGTATACCCTACTTTATCTAATATTTCAGAATGTGTTATTTCCTTGAAGACGAAGAAGGCGTTTGACAGACTTAAATGGGAATTTTTATTTAATATACCTGAGAAACTTAACTTTAGCCCAAAATTTATATCTTGGATAATATTGATATATTATACAGCTTTGTTTACCAATAATCAGAAATCCACTTTTTTAGGTTTTTTCGAGGTCCTAGACAGGATTGTCCTTTAAGCCCTTTACTATTTAATATTGCCCTGGAGCCCTTGGCAATCGATCTTCGTGATTCACGCAATATATTTGGCATTATTCGTGGGAATGGGGAGCATAAAGTATCACTAAATGCAGATGAAGTAAATCATCGCACGCAGTGCATAACGGAAAAGTGACTGCCACTTCGTATAATCCATAGGAGTGGATTTTTTCGAATATCACGTGGGACCACTTGTGTGTTCACCCTTGCCTGGGTATGTAGTGCGGCAACCCTTGAAAGACGATATTCTAGTGACTGGTTCCTTTTGGTGATAATTCGTATGTGGATTCGGGGCGACTCGACGGGCATGACCTTTGGTGACTGTTATCTCGTTTAACCAGCGTGGAGCCTGTGGAATTCGACGTGAATCAACCTCTCTCTACATTCCGCTCTGCATAACAAAATTTCGCTCCAATCATTAGTTAATCCGTGGGATTACTGAAATTTACTAATTTACTGTTTGAATCTTAAGACTTTAATAACTATTCTTAAGCTTGATAATTACACATATATACACATACAACTGTTAACTTTTGTATATCTCGTTAAGTTACGATATTATGAGTAGATACTAATAAGGATAACAGTTTGAACATTGAAACCTGACTGAGTGTATAACCTATTGCCGTTGATTCTCTTGTAAACCGTTACAATTCGTAACAAAAATTGGGGGGCTCGTCCACGATGTGATCAAAGATGGCGGTTACTGAAAGACTAAATATCTATTTGACCGTATAAGTGGATATACCCAATTCCTTTTGATTTACTTGAGTGTGGCAATCAGCAGCAATGGATGTCGGGGAATTTCTGGCAAAGCCAGACCCAGAGGCATTATAGAAAGCCGAAAAAATTGTTGGCCATTGCTAAGCAGCTGAACTTACTGATGTAAAACGGTCCATGAAAAAGGTACCGATACACAGGATAATAGCTGAGCACTACATGCACAAGGGGGAGTTTGAGGGCCATGTGTTAGAGAGGTTTCCTGAAAGTTAACTTGAGATCCTGTTACGACTGGAACAAATGAAGTTAGAAAGATTTGAAATAGAGGCTGAGGAAAGAGAAAGAGACAAGCAAAGGCAGTTTTGAGAGAGAGAGAGAGGATGAGGCTCAGGAGGCAAACTCCTGGCTCTAGGGAGATAGTTATACAGTTTGTGGCTAGTCAGAAAGTTCAACTTGTTCTTCCTTTTGATGGAGGCTGAGGTTGATAAGTCCTTTCAGCATTTTGAGAAGGTGGCTAAGGCTCTACAGTGGCCGGACGAATGCTGGACACTCCATTTGCAGAGTGTAATGAAGGGTAAGGCTTAGCAGGCTTATTCGGCCCTATCTGTTGAAGAGGCAGCTAATTATGAGACAGTGAAACAGGTTTTGCTTAAAACCTATGAACTGGTTCCAGAAGCTTTATAGACAAAGGTTTAGAAAGATGAACTAAACTGTGAATCAGAATTATGTGGAATTTGCTTATGAAAAGTCTGCACGTTTCGACCGATGGTGTACATCTAAAAGTCTGAATGATAATTTTAACAACTTGAAAGCGTTGGCTCTAATTGAAACATTTGGAAGGTGCGTCCCTAATGATATAAAGACATATCTCGATGAGAAGGACGCTGTCATGTTACAAGAGTCTGCTAAGTTAGCGGTGAGTTTGCCTTAACGCACAAATTTAAGTTCATCCCGAGGAAGACCTTTCAGAAGGGTAGCATGGACAGTCAGGGTAAACCAAAAAATAAGTTTAGGTCTGGTGACAAAAGTAATGATGAAGATAAGCAATTGAAAGATAAATATTCTGGTCTTACTTGTCATTATTGTAGTAGAGCTGGTCATATTATGGATAACTGTTTCTTCTGAAGAAAAAGGAGGAAAAGGAGGCAGTTCCAGATGTTTGCGTTCAACGTGTTGAAACACTCATGGGGTTCTGAACATTCTGAAGAAACACTATAGGGGACTAAGAGGTTGACCGAGATATGAAGGGATTCAATCATTTTATGTCAAATATGTTTGTGTCAGTGAAATGAAGCGACAACCCCAGTACAAGTGAAAATTCTTCGAGTCACTGGGGCTTCTCAGTCACTTATATTAGACAGCGTTCAAAAGTTTAATGATGAGACTGCCACTGGACAGCTAAACCTGATTAAAGTCATCGGGATCGACGTTGTTCCTGCACCCCTGCACAAAGTAATTTTGAAGTCAGCGTTAGTTAAAGGACCTGTTAAAATAAGACTACGAACCAGCTTACCGGTGGATGGTGTATATTTGTTGTTAGGGAATGACCTAGCAGATGGCGAAGTTTGTTCTTGCAGTGCAGCTGACAGCTGAGCCAATCATTGATGATTCAAAGATAGATTTTGACATTTATCCGTCCTGCGCATTAACTCGAAGTTTGACGAAGAAGTCGGTCAATGCAGACAGATCTGTGTAGAATTACATTGCTACCTCTGATAGCCAAAATCCGGACACAGGTTTTGATGATTTGGCAGGGACCTTTCTACCTTTATTGTTGTCAACAGGATCCACGTATTAAATCTGACGATAAAGATTTGTCTCTGTCTAGGAAGGAGTTTATATCTGAACAGAAGTGAGACCCTGAGAGTGAAGCTCTAAAAGTAAAAGAAAAAGTTCCCTCAGATGATGATATTAGGGAAGGTGCCAGTAGGATAATATTTCAAGGCTGGAGTGTTAATGAGAAAGTAGAGACCACCTGGTATTTCTGCAGGTGGTGAATGGACAACTATTCACAAAGTTGTAGTTCCCAATGTTTATAGGGATGAGGTTTTAAATTTTAGCCCGCAGCGGACCTTTGGGTGGCCAGCTAGGTGTGAATAAAACTGTGAACAAAGTTTCGAGACAATTCATCTGGTCCAGTTTGCGGAAAGATGTCTCAACATTTTGCAGGACTTGTCACACTTGTCAGGTTGTGGGTAAACCTAATCAGCTCCCCCCCCCCCCCAGTGACCCCATTGCAACTTTTACCGGTAATTGGTGAACCCTTTTCTAAGGTTATTGTGGTTTGTGTTTGTCCATTGCCAACTACTACAGCTGGTCATCAGTATTTGCTAACCATCATGTGTAGAGCATCCAAATTGCCGAGTCAATACCTCTCAGAAATATAGAAGCCAAGCCTGTGTCGAAAGATCTTATAAAGCTTTTTGTAAAACTTTATTTAGTTGACCTGAAGAGATTCAGTGTGATCAATGAAGCAATTTTACGCCCGAATTATTCCAGCAGGTAGTTTATGAACTAGGTGCTAAGCAGATTATGTCGTCCGTTTACCATCCAAAATCACAGGAGGCCTTGGAGAGATTCCATTCTATCCTCAGAACAATGATTAAGCCATACTGTGTTCAAAAAGAAAAGGATTGGGATGAAGGAGTTCATTTACTTTTATTCGCGGTGAGAGAATCAGTAACAGGATTCGCTAGGCTTTAGTCCATTTGAACCTGTATTTGGTCATAGGGTTCGAGGACATTTCACCCTGTTAAAGGCACATGTGTATTAATTTGCTGGACTATGTTTTGAAATTCAAAGTTAGATTACACAAAGCCTGTAGCCTAACGAAGGAAAACCTAAAAGTCTCTCAGAACAGAATGAAAACATTTTTTGATAAAACAAGCCAGGATAAGAACATTCCAGAAGTGTGAGAAAGTATTAATGTTTTTTACCAACTGTAACGAACCCACTTCAGGCGAGATACCATGGCCCTGATAGAGTTTTGACTAGAATCAATTATGTTAATTAATTAGTCAAAACACAAGACCGACGGAAGCAAACACAGCTGATAGATGGACAGATAGATAGATAGATAGATAGATAGATAGATAGATAGATAGATAGATAGATAGATAGATAGATAGATAGATAGATAGATAGATAGATAGATAGATAGATAGATAGATAGATACTTTAATTCATCCCCATGGGGAAATTCAACATTTTTTCCAATGTCCCATAGACTTATTGTAGCAAAACTAATTACATACAATACTTAACTCAGTAAAAATATGATATGCATCTAAAGTCACCCTCTCAAAAAGCATCAATAAACAGCTTTTAAAAAGTTCTTAAATACATTGAATGGTAACTTAAGCTCAGTCCTAACCCCGGCACTTTAACATATCTTACTCCTGGCGGTTGAATTGTAAAGCCGAATGGCATTGGGGAGTATTGATCTCTTCATCCTGTCTGAGGAGCATTGCATCGATAGTAACCTGTCACTGAAACTGCTTCTCTGTCTCTGGATGGTGCTATGTAGAGGATGTTCAGAGTTTTCCATAATTGACCGTAGCCTACTCAGCGCCCTTCGCTCTGCTACCGATGTTATACTCTCCAGTTCTTTGCCCACGACAGAGCCGGCCTTCCTTACCAGCTTATTAAGACGTGAGGCGTCCCTCTTCTTAATGCTGCCTCCCCCAACACGCACCACAAAGAAGAGGGCGCTCTCCACAACTGACCTATAGAACATCTTCAGCATCTCACTACAGACATTGAATGACGCCAAACTTCTAAGGAAGTACAGACGGACTCTGTGCCTTCCTGCACAAAGCATCTGTGTTGGCAGTCCAGTCTATCTTCTCGTCTAACTGCACTCCTAGATACTTGTAGGTCTTAACCTGCTCCACACATTCTCCATTAATGATCATTGGCTCCATATGAGGCCTAGATCTCCTAAAGTCCACCACCATCTCCTTGGTCTTGGTGATATTGAGACGTAGGTAGTTTGAGTTGCACCCATATCACAAAGTCCTGTATCAGTTTCCTATACTCTTCCTCCTGTCCATTCCTGACACACCCTACTATGGCCGTGTCATCAGCGAACTTCTGCACATGGCAGGACTCCGAGTTATATTGGAAGTCTGATGTGTACAGGGTGAACAGGACCGGAGAGAGTACGGTTCCCTGCGGCGCTCCTGTGCTGCTGACCACCGTGTCAGGCCTACAGACTCCCAACCGCACATACTGAGGTCTATCTGTCAAGCTGGTAAACGTAAACATGATAAAACCATTATTCGATAAAGAATGCGCAGCTGTGACGAGGGTGGAATATAAAAATGAGTCTAACAGCCCTGAGAACGAATTGATTGGCCCATCTGAGGCTTATCATAAACCAAACATTGTTTCTGCTAAATAACGAACTCGAGTATTTTGAAATCGATTGATGAGAAATTAGCCCATTTACAGCGCAGCAGTGACGGGAGATGAAACAGTTAATTATAGAATTTAAGGATTTCTTTCACGATGTCCCAAAGAGAACGGCAATAGCTTTCCATGATGTCGATGTTGGCCATGCTAAACCAATTAAACGACATCCTATCGCACGACATGCAAAATGTAAACTTGCTGAACAAGAAATTATGTTGAAAAATGGTATTATTAGGCCTTCTAACTCAGAATGGAGATCGCCTGTGTGTTATTCTGCCTTAACCAGATGATGGTGTTAGTGTTTGGCACTGATTTTAGAAAGGTGAATACTGTAACGAAAACAGATGATTACCCTATCCCCAGAGTGGATGATTGCATCCACAAGGTTGGAAACACTGTTTCGTACAAAAATTGCTCTGTTAAAAGGGTACTGGTGTGTTCCATTAACGGATAGAGGTAGAGAAATGCCGGCATTTGTAATACCTTCTGGGTTGTATAAATACAATATTTTGCTATTTGGAATGAAAGATGCACCAGGGATATTCCAGAGAATGATTCATTCTGTAATTCGAAGGTTAAAACACACAGATGCCTATATTGATGAATAGTTACAGGAAGTGACACATGGGAAACACATACCTCTGCAGTGGGAAAGTTGTTTGAAAGGCCCTCGAAGGCCAAACTTACAAATAACTTAGCTGAGAGTGAATTTGGCCGTGCCACCAGTTAAGGAACATGTTTAAGAAGGCAAATCAAACTCTAATTGAACAAGGAAGTTTGATTCTGCAGGAATATGATATTATGATAACTCACACTAAAGGCCAAGATAATATAATTGCTGATTGTCCTTCCAGATGTTAAGCTCGCAATGTTTTTATGATGATATTTGTATACGCTTCTGCTATGTATTGCATTAGTCGGTAGTATGATTACCATATATGTACTGTCTCTCATACTGTAATTTGCAGTTAAAGGTTTTCTCTTTTAGATCAACATTTTCCTTTTTGGAGGGAAGTGTTACAATCCTGCGGTTGGTACTGAGACTGTTTCTTTCAGAGCGCTTGAGTGAGGCGGGGACTATGACGTCAGTTACAAGATGTCTGTGCAGATGAAGCAGAGTGAGAGATAGAGGGCGGGGGGGGAGAGAGAGAGGGAGAGAGAGAGAGACAGAGAGAGAGAGAGAGAGAGAGAGGAGAGAGAGGAGAGAGAGAGAGAGAGAGAGAGAGAGAGAGAGAGAGAGAGGAGAGAGAGAGAGAGAGAGAGAGAGAGAGAGAGAGAGAGAGACTGCCGGTAGGTTCAGCTTGTCGTAGCTGGGGTTTGGAACTCTCCTAAGCCCACAAGCGTGGGCTAATCATCGGCACACATTGCATAACGTAGAAGTGACTGTCACTTCGTATAATCCATAAAATGGGATTCTTTGGGATATCCTGTGGAACGACTAATGTCTTGACCCTTGCCTGTTTATGTTGTGTGGTAACCCCGCGGAGACGATATTCCTCTTACAGATTGCTTTCGGTGATAAGTCGTATGGAGATTCGGAGCGACTCGACAGACATGATCTTTGGTTTCTGTTATCTCGTTTAACCAGCGTGGAACCTGTGGAATTCGACGTGAATTGATCTCTGTCTACATTCCACTCTGAATTACAAAATCTCTCTCCAATCATCAGTTATTCTGTGCATTGCTGAACCTTATTAATTTGCTATTTGAATCTTAAGACTTTAATAACTATTACTGAGCTTGATAGTTACACTTATATACACATAACGCTGTTAACTTTTGTTTATGTAGTTAAGTAACTATTTTATGAGCAGGCACTAATAAATATAGTAGTTTTAATATTGAAATCTGACTCAGTGTATGATCTCTTGCTGCTGATTCGCTTTTAAACCTTTACAATTCGTAACAGTAACTACGTTGTTCTGCGCAGCACCGAGAGAGTTTGGGAGTAGGATTGCCAGGGAAGCTCAAGTTTAACATTTGGAATCATCCAAAGTTCCACATTGCAGCAGGCAGATGAACTCTGAGAAATTGCCGACACGGCTTACGTCACTGCACAGCTGGGAACGTCCCGCTCGTCAGGGACATGGCTGGTGGGAGAGCTTGTTCCGGTGATGGAAGACACCGTGTCCTATATTACACCCGTCAGTGCAGAAGACATAGATGATTGTAGGTGAATGGACAGCAGATGATGACTAGATTGACATTGCAATGGGAACACATCACCTGGACATGTTGGGATCATGGAACAGCAGAGAACAGGCACAAGCCCTGTGACTCATTACTCCTGCGTTGAACAAGATACCGAATGAGACTAAACTCTGATGTCAGTACATGATCCATCTCCCTTCATTCACTGGAGGTTCATGTGCTTTGACTGAATATTTACCGTTATGGGAATCTAGAGGTTATATCCCAATAGAAGGCAAACCTTTATCACCAGCTCCCTTGTTGAAGTAAATATTTGAGAAGGCAAGAGGAAACACTGATCGATTAAAAAGGTGGAGGTTCACTTAAAGACATCCCCAGAAAGGAACAGGAGGGCTGGTGAGTTATTCATAACTGGAATCAACTTGGGTGATGAAAGTGAGTGCAGATGTAGAGTTAGGGATGACAGCAAAACCTGCAAACTCTACACATGTAGACTTAGTCACGACACCGCAACAGGATCAGGAGTGAGCAAAGGTGCAAACAGGAGAGGATTCTGTAGAGTTTGGGAAAATTCGATTGGATACTGGCACAAATCTGGATTATACTTGATAGTGGTAAATTTGAGGAGCGGGATTGTGAAAATAAAACAGATGATGTAATTGCACCGTGACATTTGTGGGCATCAAGGATCAGATAGAACTATGGGACAGTTGAAGAATCTGTGTTGGTTGCCAAAACTGCGAGGAGATGTACATTATTGTAAGAATTTTTTGATTTGTGCCCAGTGAGAACCCAGATAAATCGGCTAAGAAAGCCTTTTCAGGATACGCTCCATAGAGGAACCATGTGTTAATTTACCGGTTAATTCTGTTCGATCTTCACCTCCACCCTCTGTAGGACTGAATTATGTCTTGGAGATAGTGGATGCGTTCACTAAATGGAGAGAGCCTTTCCCAATTAGATAATGAAAACCGCTGATGTTACAACCAGGATTTTGTTGGACAGAGTTTCTATCCGTTGGGGATTGCAAAGCGCTCTAGAATCCGTCATGGTCCCCGCTACATCCACATGTGAGACTGCTTGGGGTAAAACGCAAGTTGGTATCCCTTATCGACCACAGTAGAGTGCAATTGCTGAACGGATGAACAGAACTGTAAAGACAATGTTATCTAAAATGAAATGGTTAGAATCCCTCTTTTGACTAGATTTGTTACACACCGTGTATGATGTTATTGGAAAGGACAAATGCAAGCAGCAATTAATTGGCTCTATTTAGGAGGTTCATTATGATGCCGCCCATTATAAGGGACGGAATTAACAGCAAAGCAAAGCTGATTTCGAGGGGTGAACAAAACAGCGGGTGTCTGAAATTGGACAGATGGTTTGGAACTCACTGCATCAGCAAAGGCCCTTTAAAGCTTCGCGATTTGCAGGGACATATGATGTCTCTGACGAAGCAAGTCCATCGGTATATTGAATCCAGACCGCTCCAAACAAGTTGGGGTGATATATTAACCAACACAAACCCATTGGAGCTAGTCAAAGTCCTCTAGTAGCTGAGTTCCAGAAAACATATTGTCAATGGGATGTCCTGGACCAAGATGAGATGATCCTCTTGGATTTACATTTCAGGCAATCGACTGTGATGTGGATGAAGGAGTTAGGTAACCACTTCCGGATTGCCCACGGAGGATGAGGATAATTCACATATTTACACTTGCCCGAGCGAAGGCGGAGTCAATGAAAGAAAGAAACAGATGGGAGAACGTGTTTGTTCCGTGGTCTTCTGGAAATAAAGTGGGGATAATTGATCTGATATGAATGGATTTTAACATGGCGTTAAGGTTAGCCATGGTAGGACCATTCATAACGTCAGAAGGTTTGGTATCCAGCGAAAGTTGGCTGGTGGATTCGGGAATGACGCCCACAGAAGGCAGAAGGTACTTGTGGATGAAGCGTTTTCTCCCTGGATTTTGGTGACAGGACACAGGACAGCGCCGAGAAGTTACAGACGGAGTTCAACCTGGAAAGTTACGGAGTGATTCACTTTGCAAGGATGAATCTGAAGGCAGAGGTTTGTTACGTATTCAGGCAACAATAAATATAGATGAGATAGGCAAGGGTTTTTATAACAAATAACACGTTTATTAAACACTGAAAACAAACCCCCTCAAAAGTAAACAAACTCAAACATGACCGGAACTCAGCTGCTGGGCAGCTGCTCAAACAGTTCTTAATAGTTTCGCAGTCCCAAACAGTCTTTAAAGCGGTATTGAAAAAAAAACAGTTTTTTAAAACGGTATGCCGAAAGAAAACAGTTCTTTAGAGCGATATGCCAAAAGAAAACAGTTCTTTAGAGCGATATGCCAAAAGTTCAAAAGCTCACAGTCCTTTTAAAAGGAGAGACTTTTTAAGGCGATTTAAATTCTCTTCCACGTCGTTGTCCTTCGATTCCCCGGCGTCGAACTTTCCCACGAAGAATTTTATAAAATATAACGGCTTAAAGGTACTGACCTTTCCTCCCACACTATTCTCAATCCTTTCTGGTCATCCCAGGGATTAACAGCGAGAATAGTCAACGATATCCTTCCGAATGTGGATCAAATAAGGTCGAACTTTTCCACCATCGAAAATCGGTTCTCCTCGATTTTTACCTTCCAAACTTTTCTTCACTTTCCACGGCAAAGAAACCGTTGGCAATGACCTTTTAAACTTTAGGCATTATATAGAACTTCATTTTTAACTAAACTGCGTCATCACATTAAATCACGCAGTGACATGAAGTCATCTTGGCAAATTCCGGCACGAACTGCCCCACCTGACAGGGTGGGTCTTCCTTTTATACCCTGTAAAAAAAACCTGTCACATGACCTCTACTGGCGGTAAAATGACATCACTCCACCATCACAAGACCATTACCTCATGTCCAGTATAACTTCAACCCCAGTCACGTGACAAGGGTACCACTGTCACGTGTCACGGGTACGTAAACCCTCCCTCCAAAAAAAACATTTTTGGTCTGACAAGAACAAAAATTTTAACAATCACTTACAAGAAAAACAAATGTATAAATTATATAACATACACAATATACAATACAGTAGGAGTGTACAATAAAAAAACCCGCTCCAAATAAAAAAAATATTACATTGTACATTCAACATCGAGATAGACAATCAGCAACCACATTATCTTTACCTTTAATATGAGTTATCACAATATTGTACTCTTGTAACATCAAACTCCAATTTAACAATCTTCTGTTTTTTTGTTTTTCATCTTACTCAGAAAAACTAACGGATTATGATCAGTGTAAACAATAAGTGGTTTTTGAGTTGTACCAACATATACCTCAAAATATTCTAAAGCCAAAACAAGAGATAACAATTCTTTCTCTATTGTTGAATAGTTTCTTTGATGCTTATTAAATTTCTTAGAAAAGTAAGCTACTGGATGATCAACCTCATCACCCTCATTCCTTTGCATCAATACTGCTCCCGCAGCTTCATCACTAGCATCTACAGCTAATGAAAAAGGTTTTTCAAAGTCAGGTGCCTTAAGCACAGGTTGTTGACATATCATTGTTTTCAATTTTTCAAATGCTTCCTGACAAGGCACTGTCCACACAAACTTTACATTCTTCTGCAGAAGATTAGTTAATGGAAGGGCAACATTAGCAAAATTCTTACAAAATTTTCGATAATATCCTACCATTCCCAAAAATCTTCTGAGAGTTTTTTTCCCCGTCGGAGTGGGAATCTCTAAAATTGCCTGAACTTTTGCCTGAACAGGAGCTACCTTACCTTGACCTACAACATAACCAAGGTAAGTCACAGTGGCATGTCCAAATTCACTCTTGGCTAAATTAATAGTCAAGTTAGCTTTTGAAACCTTTTCAAACAATTTCTCCAACGCAATTATGTGTGCTTCCCAAGTATCATTTCCTGTCACTAAATCATCAATATAAGCATCAGTATCTTTCAATCCCTGAATCACAGAATTAATCATCCTCTGGAAAGTACCTGGGGCATTCTTCATCCCAAATGGAAGAACATTATACTCATATAACCCAGATGGAGTTACAAATGCAGAAATCTCTCTACCTCTGTCCGTTAATGGAACACACCAATACCCTTTCAATAAATCAATCTTTATAAGGAACTTTGCTTTCCCAACTTTATCTACACAATCATCTACTCTAGGAATTGGATATGCATCTGTTTTCGTTACAGCATTCACCTTTCTATAGTCCGTACAAAACCTAATATTACCATCAGGTTTTGGCACCATAACACATGGCGAACTCCAATTCGAGTTAGAATGTCTAATAATATCATTCTCTAACATGTATTCAATTTCCTTCTCAGCAAGTTCACATTTTTCCATGTTCATCCTATATGGATGTTGTTTAATAGGTTTGGCATCTCCAACATCTACATCATGTGAAGCTATAGTAGTCCTTCTCGGAACATCTGAAAACAAATCCTTATACTTAAAAATCAATTCCTTCATCTGTTGTTTCTGCTCTAGCTGTAAATGTGCTAATTTCTCATCCACATTTTCCAAAATGGTCGAATTAGGTAACCTAACAGAAACAATGTTAGATTTAGAATGAAAGTCAGATGAATCATCTATCATGTTCCCAATTAAATCAAACTCATTCTCACTAACCACAACAGTCACAGTATCAGATTGTTTCTCAAAATATGGTTTAATCATATTTATGTGGCAAAGTTGTGTTGATCCTCTACGATCTGGAGTTTTTATCATGTAATCCACATCATTGATTCTAGACACAATTTCATAAGGTCCATGAAATCTAGCTTGTAAAGGATTTGTCTGCACTGGGAAAAGAACCAACACCTTATCTCCAGGCTTAAACATCCTCATTCTAGCTTCCTTATCATACCAAGTTTTCATTTTCCCCTGAGCCAACTTTAAATTTTCCTTGGCTAAACTACAAGCTCTATGTAACCTGTCCTTAAATTTCAAAACATAGTCCAACAAATTAGTATGCACTTCCTTACTAATCCACTGTTCCTTTAATAAAGCTAAAGGTCCTCTAACTCTATGCCCAAACACAAGTTTAACTGAACTAAAACCTAAAGATTCCTGTACCGATTCCCTTACTGCAAATAAAAGTAAGTTTATACTCTCATCCCAGTCACTTTCATTTTCCACACAATATGTCCTAATCATATTCTTGAGAGTAGAATGAAACCTTTCCAAGGCACCTTGCGATTCTGGATGGTATGCAGACGAAGTGATTTGCTTAGCTCCCAATTTATAAACTATCTGTTGAAACAATCCAGACGTAAAATTACTACCTTGATCAGTTTGTACTTCCTTAGGCAATCCAAAATAAGTAAAGAATTTTATAAGAGCCTTCGTCACAGTTTTAGCTTTTATATTCCTAAGTGGTACTGCCTCTGGAAACCTAGACGAAGTACACATGATAGTCAACAAATACTGATAACCAGTTTTTGTCTTTGGTAATGGACCAACACAATCTACAATAACTTTAGAAAACGGTTCACCAAATGCTGGAATAGGTTGTAATGGAGCTACTGGTGTAACCTGATTTGGTTTACCCACAATTTGACAAGTATGGCACGTCTTACAAAACATCGCCACATCTTTTCTTAAACCAGGCCAGTAAAAATGTTTTAAAATCTTGTCCACAGTTTTCCTTACCCCTTGATGTCCACCTAAAGGCACACTATGAGCTAAAGTCAAAATCTCATTCCGATAAACTTTAGGAACAACTACCTGATAAACAACATTCCATTCCTCACTTGCAGGAATTGTAGGCGACCTCCACTTCCTCATCAACACTCCTTTTTCCAAGTAATATCCTACTGACACCTTCTCAATTTCACTACCTAGTAAAGCTTGTTCCCTTAATTTTATAATCTCAGGATCTCTATTCTGCTCTGCTATCATCTCCTTCCGAGACAGAGATAAATCTTCATAGTCAGACTTACTCCCAGAATCTTGTTCAAACAACGAAGGTAAGAAAGTCTCTGACACATCCTCAAAACTCGAATCCTGAGTCGAACAGTCATGAGTAACAACCTCATTCTGCACATCAATTTTTTTAGCCATAGCTCTAGTCACAACACAGGAAGAATCTGTGTTAGAATTCACCTCTGGTTCCTCTGACTCCATTGTCAAATGCACTTCAGGAAAAACTTGTCCACCTGCCAAGTCATTACATAACAACAAAGAAATACCCTTCACAGGTAAGCTATGCTGTAATCCTACTGTAACAAATCCTGTAACTAACCCTGACTTTAAATTTACTTCATGTAAATGTACAGGCATAAAATCACTTCCAACACCTCTTATGTAATTTACCTCACCAGTATCACTCTCTTCATTAAACTTCAACACACTATCTAACATCAGTGATTGAGAAGCTCCAGTATCCCTAAGAATTTTTATTGGCACCAGAGTAGATCCTTCTTTCAAGGATACAAACCCTTCAGTTATAAAATGATCATATCCCTTTCTAACTTTGTCAGACTCTAACAAATCCTCATTTGTGTTTACCAAACCCTGTAACTTTACAGGTGCTTCAGTATGTTGCACACAAGCATCTGGAACTGCTTCCTTCTCTTTCTTTTTCAATTTGAAACAGTTAGCTATTACATGGCCAGGCTTCTTACAATAGTTACAAATAAGACCAAACTGTCTTTCCTTCACAGGTTTTCCTTCCTCCTTACCTCTCTCATTAACCTCTGATTTAATTTCTAATTTACCTGGAGTCTCCATATTATTATTCCTCTTAAAAATTCTACCCTGAGGAAATTTATTCTTATGGATTAAAACATACTCATCAGCTAATCTAGCACAGTCAGCAATTTATCAGTATCCCTCTCATTTAAGTAGGTCCTTACTTCAACAGGAATGTTTCTTTTAAATTCCTCCATTAAAATCAGCTCTCTCAATGTCTCATAGTCCTCATTTACATTTTTAGAAGAAACCCATCTCTCAAAACACATAGCTTTATCATAGGCAAATTCCACATAAGTCTTTTCCACAGACTTTTTCAAACTCCTGAATCTTTCCCTATATGCTTCTGGGACTAATTCGTATGCTTTGAGATTATTCGTTTTCACAATATCATAATCTAATGCTTGCGCAGCAGTTAAAGCTGTGTAAACTTGCTGTGCTTTGCCTTTAATCACACTCTGTAACAACACTGACCATTTATCTTTCGGCCACTCTGACATCCGAGCAATAGTTTCAAAATGTTGAAAATATCTTTCCACTTCTGTTTCACTAAATGGAGGGACCAATTTAATTTCTTGGCTAGCAACAAACGGTTTTTTAGAATCAGAAGACTGATTCCCAGACCTTAATTCCGCCATTGCATATTCAAAATCTCTCTGCTTTTGTTCAATTTCCAATTTACACCTCTCTAACATCATTTGTTCAATTTGCAACTGCATCTCCAGATTACTTATTGGAAACGATTCTAAAATCGATTCATCAAAATCACCCGAAGCCACAAAATGTGATGCGATTTTTCTCTGTATTACAGCTTTTGATCTAGTCGCCAAAATACCTTTAAGTTGCAAACTCTTAGCAATCTCAGATACTTCAGTTTTTTTCGCCTTCTCTAACAAATCCGCGTCTGGCGAATCCAGAAACTCATCAATATTCATCGTTGCCGAATACCACTCACAAGCCAAACAAACAAAAAAATCGAGCAAACCCCGTTACCAAAACACCGATTCAAAATTCAAAAAGCATTTTAAACTCAAACGATCCAATTCCGGACGCAGCCCCCATAATTAATGTTACGTATTCAGGCAACAATAAATATAGATGAGATAGGCAAGGGTTTTTATAACAAATAACACGTTTATTAAACACTGAAAACAAACCCCCTCAAAAGTAAACAAACTCAAACATGACCGGAACTCAGCTGCTGGGCAGCTGCTCAAACAGTTCTTAATAGTTTCGCAGTCCCAAACAGTCTTTAAAGCGGTATTGAAAAAAAAAACAGTTTTTTAAAACGGTATGCCGAAAGAAAACAGTTCTTTAGAGCGATATGCCAAAAGAAAACAGTTCTTTAGAGCGATATGCCAAAAGTTCAAAAGCTCACAGTCCTTTTAAAAGGAGAGACTTTTTAAGGCGATTTAAATTCTCTTCCACGTCGTTGTCCTTCGATTCCCCGGCGTCGAACTTTCCCACGAAGAATTTTATAAAATATAACGGCTTAAAGGTACTGACCTTTCTTCCCACACTATTCTCAATCCTTTCTGGTCATCCCAGGGATTAACAGCGAGAATAGTCAACGATATCCTTCCGAATGAGGATCAATTATCTTCGAACTTTTCCACCTTCGAAAATCGGTTCTCCTCGATTTTTACCTTCCAAACTTTTCTTCACTCTCCACGGCAAAGAAACCGTTGGCAATGACCTTTTAAACTTTAGGCATTATATAGAACTTCATTTTTAACTAAACTGCGTCATCACATTAAATCACGCAGTGACATGAAGTCATCTTGGCAAATTCCGCCACGAACTGCCCCACCTGACAGGGTGGGTCTTCCTTTTATACCCTGTAAAAAAAACCTGTCACATGACCGCTACTGGCGGGAAAATGACATCACTCCACCATCACAAGACCATTACCTCATGTCCAGTATAACTTCAACCCCAGTCACGTGACAAGGGTACCACTGTCACGTGTCACGGGTACGTAACAGGTTATACTTTCCCGAGTCAACCGAGGGCCGCGCATTAGTAAGAGTTCCACAATGGAAACAGAGTGATGAGGCTGTCTCCAATACGCCGAGGGCCGCGCATCGGTACGAGAACCACAATAGGCACGGAGCGGTGCACTGCAGGGGCAGAAGGAAGTGTGATTGACAGGTGAGCTTGAACACATCCGCTGTTCTGCACATAGAGTGACGCTCGAAAGGCAATATACCTGACAGTAAATCAGGAGAAAGAAAATACAACTCTCTGGCAAATAATATAACAGCCTGGGAATCTACGGATTTTGATCACAGGTTTCTGGAATATCGCTGAGAATCTTTTACAGTGTTTGCAGAAACACTTGCAGTGTATTTTAATTTAACATATGTCAGCTGTCACTGTGATTCCCATCACTCAAACCGCCCCGAATGACTGAAACGAACGAACGAAAAGAAAGAGCGAATGTTCCCCTTTAACAAAGAAGTGTTCTCCATTTCACCCGCCAGAACAAACTCCTTCCCTCAATTTCAGAAGCGATGCTCCGTCAAATGTTACAAAATAAATCGACTTCAAGATGAATGCCCAGTTTAAAAGCAACACATATTTTAAAAATATCCTATCTAAATAGCTGAAGCCAGGTATCATGGAAAATAACATGGAAAATTCACATCATATTTTGTTTTAAAGTAAATAGATTGCAATATCCCTTGAGGAGTCAAGTAAATGACACGGGAACAGTGAATAAAAATAGTTTAACGTAAGTGTTTGTGCAGTTGGTTGGCACTAATGTCCCTGACGTGATCGCCACGCTAATTGCCTCAGTGGAATTGCTCTCTCCTCAACAAAAGTCTGCTAAACCGATCACCAGTCCATCTGAGCAGCTGAAATGTTCCGCACAACTGAACGAGGCTTCTGACGGAATATGGGATATCCGGCGATTTACTACATCGAGGCCATTTTCTATCCCACACATGTAGCGTTTGGTGTCCACGGTAAGATGCCGGAGCTGGTTACTTTATGTATGGTGCCGTCGTTACTCTGCTGCGGTATCCGCACTGTTACTAAGCACAGATGCTGCTATCGGCGGAAACGTGTTTCCGGAATGGAGGATTCAAGCTTCTCATTGTTTTATTTTTATTTTCGTACTTTGATCGAAGTGATTTTTCTTTTGTTAATTAGGTTCGAGCCGATATTGACATTGTTTCATAATTTCACCTCGCTAGGCTTTCTGAAGTGATGCCGGTCTCCGCTTTTCTAGGTCCGTGTCTCTATCAGTGCAGACACTTCCACCTTATGACAATGTGGCAGCTTGTTTAAATGACGGTCCAGTCTATTTTCGACAAGTAGATGTGTTCTTACATAAGTCAGTAAATGATAAATTGTGTTTTGTATCTTTTGATTCCACTCTCTCACCGCTGCAAACAATCCCTTCAAATGTTTCTCCCCTAATAATGCGAATGGTGTTGTTTACAATCTTCCATTCACCGGTTCGTGAGTCATTGAACTCGGATGCCTCGCTCTAAACTGTGGGAAGGTCTCCAATCCACTGACACTCACATCCGTCATTGTCCTCCAGCCGGAGTGCAGCGACGGGTACCACACGCACTGGATTTCCACTTTCCACTTCCAGACAGACCATACCCTGCATAGCATCGGTAAAATGGGGACATTCAGGGAACTGACCATATTTCTACTATGTTTCCAAATTTATTGCAGTTAATTTAACGGCGATTGTGATCCTATCTCGTGGAAAATGCGGACTCTCCAAATGCATCACCCGTTACCTGGTTGGAATCGCGACAGCGGATCTGATGATGGTTATCGTTGCTGCTTTAGTGGAACAGACCAACAATATCTACATTTATTCTAGATTCCTGCTTATGACTCCTGTATGCGCTCTGACACTTGTATTCAAGGTTGTAACGTCGGACTGTTCTGTTTGGTTTACGGTCAGTTTTACCTTCGATCGCTTCATCGCAATATGTTGCCGAAAGCTGCGGGAGCGGTACTGCACCGAGAGAACAGCAACGGTGGTTATCGTGACCGTGGTTATAGTGAGCTGCGGGAAATGTGTCCCGTTTTACTTTGCTCTTGAACCTTACGTCATCATTGACAACACACCGTGGCGGTGCATCCGCACACATGAATACGCTACTTAACCCGTGTGGAGAGGGTACACATTACTGAAGAGCATTTTAACACCATTGCTACCAATCGGCTTAATCCTGTTGTTTAACGGGTTACCGTAAGGCATATCGTTGTGGCAAATAGAGTCCGCAGAAGGCTTCGGCACAGCAGCGACAATCAGAAAGATGCCGAGGTGGAAAAACGCAGAAAATCGATGATTTTGTTGTTTTCTATATCAGCTAATTTCATATTATTTTGGACGCCCTATGTAGCCCATTCCCTGAAATGGCAAACGCAAAACTATTTTTACCAGGACAGATATTTGAGTTCCCCAGTATACATCCTACAACAATTTGGGTTCATGTTACAATTTCTCAGCATGTGCACCAATACTTGTATCTATACATTGACACAGAGGAAATTCAGAGAGGAGCTGAGGAATGGAATGAAGTATGTGTTTACATTAAATGGCCATCTGTGTAGATAACGCCAGTGTCTAATAAAAATTCAGCGGAGTTTTCAAATAAAGTCGTTTTACAATGAACAGATTTGGCAAATATGTCATAAATTCAAATAATCATATACCTGCTCATCCGGAAATTGCAAAGTTGGCGGAAGATTTCCCACATCATAATTTCAGGTAGGTAGCAGTATAAACGTTCAATGCTCCTGGCGTGATTGTCACTTTGGTTGAAGTATGTTCCAAACTATCACAGACACTCGACTGTCACAAGGACAGAGATGGATTCAGGAATTTCTGTGTTTCAGATGTTTCAAAATGGACAGGGTCGGGTAACTGAGTGTAAAGGAAGTGCGACTGGAAACCAGGGATAGTATCGCAGCTGCAGAAAGGGAGGACAACGTGGAGCGTTCGTTTGTTAATAGACTGGGAGACGAACACTGCTTCTGTTCTCCCTTTTGAAATGGGCGCGATCTCCCCATTTGGAGTATTCTGCACAGCCGCCACAAGGTTAACAAAAAAAAACGCAACGGGAACCGTGAGGAACCGACCGGGAAGCGGAAACTGGACATGAGCCGTTATTGGCACGGGCAACTGCAACTGCCCTAATAGTCTTTGGCACCTACCCAAGGTAAAATGTTTAGGAATGGCATAAATTCTCAGTTGTGTTCAGGAAGGATTCATGTCACTGTAAGAAGAAAGGCTGACTGGCGAACTTTCCATACCAGATCTAATATTAGAAAAGGAAACGGGTCAGGTGACAGATCTTTCCGCGGGTCAGCATTTCAGAACAACAGGGAGAATTCCCCGACATTTACCTTGCGCAGAGTTAGGACCAGGGAGCATGGGATCTATTTAATTGGGGGACAGCGATGTGTGGAGCTACCTGGCAGGAGCTTAGGAACGTACATTGGGAAATGATGCACTCGGAGTATTGCGCAACAGATATGTGGGGATTGTTTAGGGAGCACTTACACAGGGTTCAGTATATGCTTGTCTCAGTGACGCAGGGAAAGGATGATAGCGTAAAGTAACCCTGAGAGACAAGCAAGTTGGGACAACACATCAAGAGGAAGAAAGAACGATACTTACAGAAAAGGAAGAAAGGATCAGGTAAGGCTACAGCGAGTCACAATGCAGACAGGAAGGAATTTAACAATGGATTAAAAGACTTATAGGGGGATTTGAGAAATCCTTGACTAGTTGCACTGTGAAGAACAGGAGGAGACTGGAGAGAGTGTGGGCAGATCAGAGGTAAAAGAGGAAAACTTGTGACTGGAGTCCAAAGAGGCGGTGAAGCTCCTCACTGAATACATTGATCAATGTGAACACGGCGTCAAGAGGCAGATATGCCTGAACATGCCGCCGCTCAGAAAGAGGATGCGATTGAAACTTGGAAAACATTATGATAGATGATTCCCGGTGCCGGAAGAGATATAATCCAGGTAAATTTGGAAGGCGAGCTCAGATATTGCTGAGCTTTTGGACAGGATATTTGTGTCTTCGCTGGCCACGAAAGTAGAACTAGATGATTAGAGGGTGGGAAATGTTATTCATTTGTTGACGAAAAATAATAGGGGTACGTCTTGGAATTATAGACCAGGGAGTCTTACATCAGTAGTGGGTAAACTACTGGAGACGATTATTGAAGAAGGAATTTATGAGTATTTCGAGAAACGTCGTCTGGTTATTGAGAGAAAACATGGCATGTTGTCCTTAATGAGTCAGATTGAATTATTTGAAAAAGTGAAAATTAAAGAAACAGAAGAATCAGGACAGTCGATGTGGGTGCATCAATCTTCGTCAGGCGTTTGATCAGTTCCCCATAGTAGATTCATTCAGAAAGTCAGGAGGCATGGGATCGAGGGAAACCTGGCTGTGTTGATTCAGTATTGGCTTCCTACCAGAAGGCAGATGATGTAGTGGACAGAGTGAATTCTGGTTGGAAGACAGAGCGCAGCGGTGTTCCTCAAGCAGAGTCGAAATTCTGCTGCACTTTACAACTCTATTGCGAGTCTGCAGTTACCGGTGCTCTCAGAAATAGGGCTGAGGAAATAATCCATTTAATCTGATCAGACAGCAGCACCTGGATAATTAATGGAATTAGGGCTGACGACGTAAGCAAATCGCTGAGCGACTGACTGCACCAGCGCGTTTTCTGAACTGACCTGTAATTTACATATTACAGGGCAAATACTACAATGACTTCAAAGCATCTTTCCCAATGTAGCCCAACAACTAGAAACCAGAATTTCAAAGTGTTCAGTAGCAACTACTGGTGCTCACTAAAACAACCAGCCGTCCAAAATGGCAATCCGAATTCCCAATTCAAGTACACACCAATTTATCCAAATGCCAATTTACCTCTGAATCGTGGTTTTATCATATCGGGTGTAGATACGCTCATATTTCGATCCATTTAACCCTGAATCCACATGGCCGGAGTGGAATGCGTGTCTCTCTCTAAAATCAATAATAAATGAAACATACAAAACTGCACAAACTAAAAACGCAGCGAAGGCAAAGCAAATAATCAGGCTCACACTTGTCTCCCTTCAAAACCATCGCAGGCAATTTGAGAATACAGAATAACCATCCAAATTACTTCAATGTTGCAAGGACAGAGGGATCGAACAGTACCAACGACTTTCTAGATAGGTTGGTGCTGTGTGACACTGAAGTTCTAACCCAGATACGCAGTCAGATAGCCATAGGAAGCCATTGCACAGAAACAGGGTCTCCAGTCCGTCAGGTCAGTGAGGAATTATTTAAACTGCCTACTGCCATCGACCTCACCCGGACCGTGGCCATCCATATCCCTCTCATCCGTGTACTTCTCCAATCATCTCTTAAACGTTGACATCGGAATCTCAATTACCATTTGTGTTGGCAGCTCTGTCTGCACTCTTACCACCCTCAGACAGAAGAGGTTTCCCCTCATTTTTCCCTTAAACATTTCACACTTCACACTTCACCCATGATCGTCAGTTGTATTCTCGCCCAATATCAGTGGAGAAAGCCTGCTTGCATTTACACTCTCTATAAGCCTCATAATGTTGTATACCTCAATCAAATCTCCCCTCAGTCTTCTACCCGCTCGGGAATAAACTGCTAAAATGTGTAATCTTTCCTTTTAATTAAAAACATTCAGTCGTCCCGGCAATAGCCGTGTAATTTTTTCTGCATTATTTTAATAATATTTTCATCTTTCTTGCACACAATATTCCAAATTAGCAACAAAATAACGTCCCAACTCCGGTACTCAGTACTTTGGTCTATGTGCGAAAATCTGTTTTTACGACCCTGTCTAACTGTGCCGCAACTTTCATTGAATTATGAACCTGCATTCCCAGATTCGTTTGCTCTATCGTACTCCTCAGTGCCCTATTTCTCATTGTTTCAGACGAACCCTGGCTGGTCCGCACAAAGTGCAATATCTAACACTTGTTGCGTTAAATGCGATCTGACATTTTTCAGCCCATTTTTCCAGTTGGTCCAGATTCCGCTTCATGATCCGGTACTCTTCATCACTGTCGACTACACCCGCAATGTTGCTGTCATCGGCAAATTTGCTGATCCAGATAACGACATTATTATCCAGATCGTTGATATAGTTTAAGAATAACAACGGGCACAGCAACGATCCCTGGGACACTCCAATCATCACAGGTCCCCAGTCAGAGAGACAGCCATCTATTACCACACTCTAGCTTCCCAAACGTATCCAATGGCGAATCCAATTTGCTCCCTCACCGTGAAAGCCAACCGACTGAACCTTCTCGAGCATCCTCCCGTACGGAACCTTGAGAAATTCCTTGCTGAAGTCCCTGTTAGACGGCATCCACTGTCTTGCCTTCCACACCATTCCTGGTAACTACCTCGTAAAGCTCTGTGAGATTGTTTAGACATGACCTACTACGCACTGGCCCATACAGACTATCCCTAATGTTCCTGTTTGTCCAGATACTTCCCTTCGTACCCCATGACCAGCGGAGTCTGAACACCGAGGGCAATTCCTCATTACATAATACTTGGCGAGTCCCTTCCGAGCAAAGCTATCGAGATCATCCAGCGGTCGGCACTGATATATATGCCCGATTGTTTTTTTTAAATTCTCCTTCACTTTATTATCTGACGCATTGAGAGTAGTCTGGAGAAGCAAGGCGTCATAGCTCTAAATAATTAATCGACTTACTTAACTATAGCAAGATTCGTTACGCTCGATCAAGCATAGAACATTGAATATTACAGCACAGTACACGAGTTTGGATAGGCTTTCAACTAATGTAAGTTCGATCTGACACATCCCCCCTGCATCTGAATCAGAATCAAAGGTTTCAAAGGTACATTTAAAGAATCAGAACCAAATTTAATATCACAGACATACATCGCGAAATTGTTAACTTTACGGTAGCAGTACAATGAAATACAGGATAAATAAATATAGAGAAAACAAAACTGAGATACAGGTGGCAGCGGGGAAACACTGTTCCTGAATCGCTGAGCCTGAGCTTTCAGGCTTCTGTATCTCCTTCCCGATGGTAACACTGTGTAGAGGGCACGTCCTGTTAGTGGGCAACGTTAATGATGGACGCCGCTGTGACAAGAATCATCCCTTGTAACAATGATCAATGAGATACAGAGAATCTGTATTTACCAACAAGTATCTTTTATTATTTCTACTAAAAGCACGTAGATTTACACACTCTCTTCCTGTGGCACCCAACTGGAAACCCTGACACTCGGTGAACAGTCAATGAAGAGAAAAGGTATTACCCGGGAAAAGAGTCTACGCTAGCAAGACATTCCATAGAAACATAGAATACATAGAAAACCTACAACACAATACAGGCCCTTCGGCCCACAAAGTTGTGCCGAACATGTCCTTACCTTAGAAATGACTAGGCTTCCCCATAGCCCTCTATTTTACTAAGTTCCATTTACCTATCCAAAAGTCTCTTAAAAAGACCCAATCGTATCCGCCTCCACCACTGTTGCTGGCAGCCTATTCCACGCACTCACCGCACTCTGAGTAAAAAAAAACTTACCCCAGACATCTCCTCTGTACCGACTCCCCAGCACCTTCAACCTGTGTCCTCTTGTGGCAACCATTTCAGCCCTGGGAAAAAGCCTCTGACTATCCACACGATCAATGCCTCTCATCATCTTCCGATCTCCATGTTCCCGATCTCCACGTGTCCGTGTGGTCCTACTTTTCGGCAATGGTTGGTCTCTGGGCGCTGGAGAGTCATCACCCCGGCATGTTTGAAGCTCCGGAATCTTATATTGTTCCTCATCAATTGAACCATTGGCTCAAGATCACCTGACCTACCTGGGTCACCTATTTACTGATCATTGTACAGAGCTACAACCAACATATTGTACGTGGCCCTGCCCACCCCAGCCTTGAGTATTCGTATTTTTACACCCTGACTGGTCCAAACTAGTTAAATGAGGCAACCCAGACAGAGTCTAACGAGACTACAGATTGCTTCTTTGATATGTCTGGCATTTTACATAACAAGTAGCTGCTCCTCTGAGCATGGTCTCAGGTTTATTGTTCTGATTAGATTGTCCCAGAGTCAAGAATCAGTTCAGAGTCCACGCCCTTCACATAACAAATGGCGACTTGTTTGAGAATGGTCTCAGGTTTAGCAGATCATTACCTGAAGCTCCCTGTGTCCACATTTAGTTCCTCTGATTCAATTATTCCAGTGTTCATAGTTCACAAAATGGGGGGGGGGTGAACAGAGAGAACTGCTGTCTGCTTTCCTGTCCTTGATCAGACTGTAGTTTCTTCTAGACAATAGTGTTTTATGAGCCATGCAATCTGACACGACGGTATCCTTCTCGGGTCTGCTGTCGTCTGTATGTACAGGGGTGGATGATGGAGGTTTTGCGGAGATGCCGAGTGCTGTAGGGGTCCAAGGGTTTTACAGAAATGCGGTGTGATGTAGGGGTTGGAACGGTTTTCTTATGTACCCCGTAATAGGTTAAAAGAACCAGCATAAATGGAACACACCTGGAGTCTGGTATTGCTACAAACAAAACTCAATTTATTAGTATCTACGTAATATAGTAATATAAAACCAGATAAATGAAATAGGTTAGCAGAGTTTATGCATATATAAGTGTGTAAAGATAAAACCTCAAACTTTTTCAAGCTAAGGTGGTAAATGATACAGTCTTACAATGGTATAGGAATGACGTCAGCTCAGTTCGTGGTGTTAACTGGAGTAGAATTGAGGAGAGAGGGAGAAGTGATTTGTTTCCCAAGTAAGCCGATGCCGTCGATTGTTCCGCTGTCCTCCGAAGTCCTGTTAAAGTTACCGATTGTGACCGCACAAATGCGTGCCGTCTTCACGCGGCAAAGCTATCAACCCAGGCAATGGGTAAACACACCGACAGCATTCCCCCGGTTTAAATTCTGCGATCAATATCAACTATATTAAATTGTCAATATTCTCTTTCGCCCATTTTGAGGTAGGTCAACGATCAAAGTACCCCCATTTTTAATGGGCAAACACATAGGCTTGATTCCAAGACTTCCTCAAATCTCTGAACTTATGTCTAAACGCCTCCGGAAGCAACTCATAAACCTTAAGCACTGTATCTTTCACTGTGGCATAATCGTCTGACTGTTGAAGGGTCAGGGTAGAATATGCCTGCTGAGCCTTCCCCTTCAACACACTTTGTAACATGACAGCCCACTGATCCCTCGGCCTTTTTCGACTCCGGGCCACCTTTTCAAAGTGTGGGAAATACCTGTCGACGTCGGCTTCATCAAATGGTGGTACTAACTTAATTTCTTGGCTGACATTAAACGGAACCACCAGCTCATTACTCCTACCTGGCGTTTGATCCTGTCGCTTCCATTTCTCTCTCTCTCCAACTCTCTATCTAATTTAAGTCTTTCTAACTTCATTTGTTCCAGTCGCAAATGGATCTACTCTTTACCTAAAGGAAACATCTGTAACTCCTCCTCACTAAATTCTCCCGTAGAAATATAGCGCTCGGCTATTATCCTTCGGAGTTCTCCGTTTGTCATACCCTTCTTTACCTTAAGTTTCAATTCATTAACAGCTTTCCACAATTCATCCTCTGTAGCTTTCTTCAAAGCCGCAGGGTCTGAATTTCCAGAAATTGCTCAGCATCCATTTCTGCTGTTTTCCACACACAAGCCAATCAAAGGAGAGTGATCAATAAGATTGATAATCAGGCAACCAACAAGCCCCCAAATTTTCAGAATTGCTCCCAACAATTTGTTCATATCCCGGACGCAGGCCCCAATTTTATTATGTAACCCGTAACTGGTTAAAAGGTCCAGCAGAAATGGAACACACCTGGAGTTTGAGTCTTTTGCTACAAACTTTATGTTAAAGTATCTACGAAATATACTGAATATAAAATCATGTAAATCAAACAAGTTAGCAGAGTATATGTGTATATATGTATGTATATATATATATATATATATATATATATATACACACACATATATACAGAGAGAGAGAGAGAGAGAGAGAGAGAGAGAGAGAGAGAGAGAGAGAGAGAGAGAGAGAGAGAGAGAGAGAGAGAGAGCGTGGTGCTTTGTCTTCCAGGTGCCGATGCCATCGATTCTTCCCACGTTGTTCTCCGAAGTGTCCGTTAAAGTCACCGACTGTGACCACACAAAAGAGAGTTCCGTTTTCACGCGGTAAAGCTGTCTACCCAGGCAAGGGTTAAACTCTCCGATAGCTTACCGCCGGTCACCCGCTTACCAAACTGCGAGCAAAACCCACCCTTTCGTGGGCACTGAAAGCTCATCCAGTGTCTATTTCTTCTGTATTTCTGTCCGTGTCTTCCGTGTGTCTGTGTGTCTGTCTGAAAATCTAGCTGACCTTGTATCTATACCAAACATGCTGAACGTCAGCTGTCCATTATATAGCTCCGCCCTTCCGTAACCATGGAGACTCATGAGCTGTTCGGTGCTCTCTCTCTCTCTCTCTCTCTCTCTCTCTCTCTCTCTCTCTCTCTCTCTCTCTCTCTCTCTCTCTCTCTCTCTCTCTCTCTCTCTGTGAATCGGTGTACACCCACTTTCTTTCATTTTAAAGGCACAGTCCATATTAAGTATACATTAGGATCTCGTCACAGTTTTTACAGATAGCGAGGGGTGTCAGCACACTTATCCACCAATGTGGAAATGCAGTTTACTTGTAGTACCAAACTGGCATTTTTGCCTGTAACAAAATGAAACCCGTATCGTGTCAGAGTGTTTTGCTGATAATGTTCGTGCAACATTACTCCGAGTGAACCTGAGTACCTGACTGCAGACCGCAGTCCCTGCACTGTATTCCATCTGCCACTTCATTGTCTGTTCTTCAAACCTTCTGAGTCCTTCTGCAGACACCCACTTTGCTCTAAGCTGCCTATCCGACACCTACCTTCGTAGCAACTGCAAAGTCGGTCACCAAGCCACCAACTCTGTCATCCAACTCGTTGATTTTAACATGAACAGAAGCAATCTCATTACCGACTCCAGAGGAACGCCATTGGTTACCGGTCGCAAACAGAATAGGCTCGCATTGTTCTAACTCTTTGCCTCATGCCGGTAAACCAATCTTCGATCCGTGTCAGTATCTTTCCTGTAATACCGTGAGTTGTGATCTTGTTTGGCAGCCTCATGTGCAGCAGGTCGTTAAAACCATCTGAAAATCCAAGAGAAAAACATCCACGGCCTCTCCTTTGTCTATTCTGCTTGTTATTTTGTCAAATAATTCCAAGAGATTTCTCAGGCAATATACACCCTGAAGAAAACCATGCTGAATTTGGCCCACTTTAGCTTGCGCTAAATACCCCTAAAATCATCCTTAATGGAATCCAACCACTGACTAACTGTTCTATTATTTCCTTTATTCTGCCTCCCTTCCTTCTTCAAGAGTGGGGTGACATTTGCAACTTCCTAGTTCGTCAGAAGCTTTCCAAAATCGAGACACTCTTGAAAGATCATTACTCATTCTTTAAGAGAAAAATGAGGGGGAATTTCTTCAGTCAGAGGCGGTGGGAATGTGAAATATGAGCAAGTGGCAGGGTCGATTTTCAACATTTCAGAGAAGTTTGAATGGGTATACGGATGGGAGGGAATGGATCACTATGGTCCCGTTAGATGATGCTGGAACTAGGCAGATTAATTGCTTGGCAGAGACTAGAATGGCCAAATGGCATTCCCTACGTTGTAATGTTTCATGACTCTAATGCCTTCACAAACTCTTCAACTACCTCTTTCTGAACCCTGCGGTGTACATATTCTGGTCCAGGATTCTTATCTACATCCAGGCGTTCCAGCTTCTCATTAGTAATGGCATTTACACTCACTTCTGTCCACGATACTCCTGGATTATTGGCTTTTTTGAAAAAGGAGATGATATGTCAGAGTAAGAAGTGTAGTGGGCAGGGGAGGAAGAATAACAAGGAGGTACTTCATCCGTGAAACTGGGAGATGGGGAGGGGTGTTAATTAAAAAAACCTCCTCAGGATATTTTCTCTTAACTAAACCAGAATTGAGCCCTGCATGCCGGCATGTGTAAATCTGATACAAAATACACACCACTAAACTCAAATGAGAGCACAATCCAGAAACATGAAGAAATGGTCACTATGGAAGATCAAGTGAACCACTCTTGTCCGTCCATAGAAGACATCCCAGCGATGTCTTTCCTGTAATACCATGAGTTGTGATCTTGTTTGGCAGCCTCATGTGCGGCAAGTCGTTAAAACCATCTGAAAATCCAAGAGAAAAACATCCACTTTCTCTCCTTTGTCTATTCTGGTTGTTATTTTGTCAAAGAACTCCAAGAGATTTGTCAGGCAATATACACCCTGAGGAAAACCATGCTGAATTTGGCCTACTTTAGCATGCACCAAGTACCCCGAAACGTCATCCTTAATGGAATCCAACCGCGGTCAGACTAACTGTTCTATAATTTCCTTTCTTCTGCTTCCCTTCCTTCTTAAAGAGTGGGGTGACATTGTCAACTTCCTAGTTCACCAGAAATATTCCAAAATCGAGACATTCTTGAAAGATCATTACTCATTCTTTAAGAGAAACATGAGGGGGGAAGTCTTCACTCAGAGGCGGTGAGAATGTGGAATGCGCCGCCAGAGCAAGTGGCAGGGTAGATATTCAACATTTCGGATGGGTATATGGATGGGAGGGAATGGATGACTATGGGCCCGTTAGATGTTGCTTGAACTAGGCAGAGTAAATGGCTTGGCACAGACTAGACTGGCCGAATGGCATTTTCCTGTGTTGTAATGTTACATGACTTTAATACCTTCACAGTATCTTCAACTACCTCTTTCTGAGCCCTGGGTTGCACATCATCTGGTCCAGGAGTCTTATCTACCTCCAGGCGTTCCAGCTTCCAAAGCACATTTTCTCATTGGTAATGGATCTCCACTCACTTCTGTCCACGAGACTCTTGAATTATTGGCATTTTTAGAAAAGAAGATGACAAGTCAGTGTAAGAAGTGTAGTGGACAGGAGAGGAAGAATAATAAGGAGGTACTTCATCGGTGAAACTGGGAGTTGGGGAGGGGTGTTAATGAAAAATCTCCTCAGGATATATTTTTCTTAAGGAAACCAGAATTGAGAACTGCATGCTGGTATGTGCAAAACTAATACAACATACACACCACTAAACTCAAATGAGAGCACAATCCAGAAACATGAAGAAATGGTCACTATGGAAGATCAAGTGAACCACTCTTGTCCGTCCATAGAAGACATCCCATCAACTGGAACACACGATTTCCCAGCAAACTGAGAAATGAGTGTGTTTCGCGATGGCTCTACCTCGTTATACCAGCTTGAGCTGAGAAACAAGTCAAATATAGTAATAATTATTATAGGTTGACATACCCTGTATAGTAGCTTGCTCCTTCATCATTAAAGGTAGAAGAATTAATTAAATAAATAATTGGACTATATTTTAAAGGAAAAGACATGAACTTTAGACAGGGTCTGTGCAGAGCAACATTATGAACCTTGCAATAGAGCTGGCAATGTATGAACCAGATCAGCCAGATACAATGCATCTGAGAGATGGATATTAAACATAAGACCAAAAGACATGGGAGCAGAGTTAGGTTATCGAGTTTACTCCGCCATTTCATGATGGCTGATCCAACTTTCCTCTCAGACCGAATCTCCGGCTTTCTCCCTGTATCCCTTCATGTCCTGACAAGTCAAGAATCTATCAACCTCTGTCTTAAATAAGCACAAAGTCTTGGCCTCTACAGCTGCCTGTGGCAACGAATTCCACGGATTCACCACACTCTGGCTAATCTCATCAACGTTGCAAATGGGCGACCCTCTATTCAGAAAATATCTCCTCTGGTCCTAGACTCTCCCACCCATAGGACACAGCCCCTCCACATCCAGCCCATTGGGGACATTCGATAGGTTTAAATTGTATTACCTATCAAAATCCCTTTATATGACATGGTATTCAATCCTGGAATCATTTTCATAAACTTGTTAATCTCACTCAAGTGTTAGCCCATCCTTTCTAAGAAAAGGGGCCTAATACAGCTTATAATCTCTAAGTGAGCTGTTGTGCCTTTTTCACCACACAGCCAGTATGTACAGGCCACGTAAGGTCCTCGGTGATGTGGATGCCGAGGAACTTAAAGCTGTTTACCCTCTCAACCCCAGATCCATTGATGTCAATAGGGGTTTACCCGTCTCCATTCCTCCTGTAATCAACAACCAGCCCCTTTTGTTTTTGCGGCACTGAGGGAGAGGTTGTTTACTGTGTCAGAGAGATAACTTCTTCCCTGTAGGCCACTTCGTTATTCCTTGAGATTAGTCCAATCAATGTAGTGTCGTCGGCAAATGTAATTAACCGATTGGAGCTGTGGATTGCGATACAGTAATGGGTATACAGGGAGTAAGGGAGGGGACTCAGTACATGGCCCTGAGATGCTCCTGTGATGAAAGTCAGAGGAGTGGAGGTGAGGGAGCCCACTCTGACAACCTGCTGGCGATCTGAGAGGCAGGGTCAAGGACGAGATCTCTGAGCTTCCTGTCGAGCCTGGGGGGAATTTTGGTGTTGAATACTGAACTGTACTCCAAGAATAGCATTCCCACATAAGCATCCTTCTTCTCCAGATGTATAAGGACGGTGTTTAGAGCATTGTCTATTGTGCCGTCTGTCGATCGGTTGTGTCGGTAGGGAAATCATAAGGGGTCCAGCACCCTCCTTTCGTATAATGGTTACATACATTAATGACACAAGCCCGCGTCAGTCACTAAGTAATCTCAATGCCCCGCTGTGTCCCCACAACCTCGTGTCATTCCCCATATCAATCCCATTGCCACACTCTCTGACCACTGCCCCTTGTCAGGGTTCAAGTTAATCACTCTACCCGCTCTCGTCCCACAGCTCTCTATCATTTCCCGATGTAATGAACTGTGTAAGTGGAATTATGAAGATATTAGGCTGGAACATCAAAGCATAAATCAGGAACGGATATGTCCTGGAATATGCACAACGGAAATGTGAATATATTTTAGGCTGCACTTACACGGGGTTCTGGATAGGTTTGCCCCATTCAGACAGGGGAAGGACTGTAGGGTGAAGGAACCATGGTTGACAAGAGATGTGAAACATCTGGTCAAGAGGAAGAATGAAGCTTTAGGAAGATGACCTCAGGATTAGAAAGCAAGGATCGGACATGACTGTAGATTTACAAAGTAGCCGGGGATAAACTGAAGAATGGAATTAGGTTCGCTAGAACCGTCTACAGAAGGTCTGCATTGGCTTTCAGGAAAACCCCAATCCATTGTAGATGTATGTGAAGAAAAAGATGACTGGAAGGAGTGTAGGACCTGTCGGGGATAGAAGCTGAACCAAGCCCCTTAGGTCGGGGGAAGAAAGAAAGGTCCTGAATGAAGACTTTAGTTCAGAATTCACCAGTGAGAGGGATACTTGTGAGGAGGGCGTTAAACAGGCCGATGTGCGACAACGTACCGAGGTTAAGAGAGAGGATGTACTGGAACTTCTGAAAAAAAAAAACAGCAGGTTAAATACGTCTTCTTGTGTGATCGGGAGAAAGCCTGAGTGACTGCGGGAAGCGGTGAGTCCTACTTCAGTGATGGGCAAATTATCAGAGAACTTTCTTAGAAACAGGATTTACGAGGATTTGGACAAACATTACCTAATTTAGCAGAGTCAGTATGGCTTTGTGAGGGGCAGATCATGTCTCACGAGCCTGGTTCAATTCTGTGAGGATGTGACGCTTATACTTACGGTTAACCATGGCAGGACCTTTCAGAAGGCTTGGTATCCTGGGAAAGTTGACTTGTGGATTCAGGACTGACGCCCCAGGAAGCCGAGGGTAGTTGTAGATGGAGCGTTTTCTCCCCGGATGCTGGTGCCAGTGGTGTCCTGCAGAGATCTGTTCTGAGACCCCACGATATTTGTGCTTTAAATGATGTGAATAAATAAGTGGAAGGGTGGTTTATTGTATTTGCAATGAAGTGGAAGTTGGTGGAATTAGGGATAGTATAGAAGGTAGTCAGAGTTTACAACAAGACAGCGACAGGACGCAGAGCAGCGCTGAGAAGTTACAGATGGAGTTCAACCCGGCACGTTACGGAAGGATGAACTTGAAGGCAGAGAGGTGATACTTTCTCGAGTCAACCGAGGGCCGCACATTAGTAAGAGTTGCACAATGGAAACAGTGTGGTGAGACTTTCTCCAATAAGCCGAGGCCCGCTCATCGGTACGAGAACCACAATCGGCACGGAGCGGTGCACTGCAGGAGCAGAAGGAAGTGTGATTGACAGGTGAGCTTGAACACATCCGCTGTTCTGCACATACTCATAGTGACGCTCGAAATGCAATATACCTGACAGTAAATCAGGAGAAAAAAAATACAACTTTGCGGCAATTGATACAACAGCCTGAGAACCTGCTGATTGATCATAGATTTTGCTTACTATATTTGTTCAAACAGAGAATGGATGGAGAAATAGTGGTAGAATTGTAGCAGGTCTGAGAATATCTTTAAAGTTAAACAGACTGCATCGCAGGTCACGGCTATGGGGCGGTCAAGTCCTTTACTGGCAGAGGTCAAGTTCCTGCCAAACGGCCCATGTGTGCGCTGGAAAACATTGTTCTTCAAACTGTCCACAGCCCTCGCTAATCTCCCGAGGACACTCTCCCTTTTTGAGGACAGGTCTCTGGAATATCTCTGTGGATCTTTTCCAGTGTCTGGAGGAATATATGCAGTGTACTTTATTGTAACACATGTCAGTTGTCACTGTCATTTCCATCACTCAACCCGCCCGGAATGACAGGAACGAAGGAAAGAAAAGATGATGAATGTTCGCCTTTAATAAAGAAGTGTTCTCCATTTCACCCGCCAGAACAAACTCCTTCCCTCAATTTCAGAAGCGAATGTGCTCCGTCAAATGTTCCAAATAAATCGACTTCAAGCTGAATGCCTGATTTAAAAGCAACAATGACAAAATATATCTTCATTTAAATAGCTGAAGCCAGGTATCATGGAAAATAACATGGAAAAAAAAGCACATCATATTTTGTTTTAAAGTAATTACATTGCAAAATCCCTTGAGGAGTCAAATTCATGACAAGGGGATTGAGAGAGTAAAAATAGTTGAACGTAAATATTTGTGTAGTTGGTTGTCACTAATGTCCCTGACGTGATCGCCACGCTAATTGCCTCAGTGGAATTGCTCTCTCCTCAATAAAAGTCTGCTAAACCGATCACCAGTCCATCTGAGCAGCTGAAACGCTCCGTACAACTGAACGCTGCTTCTGACGGAATATGGGATATCCGGCAATTTACTACATCGCGAGCATTTTCTATCCCACACTTGTAGCGGTTGGTGTCCCCGGTAAGATGCCGGAGCTGGTTACTTTATGTATGGTGCCGTCGTTACTCTGCTGCGGTATCGGCACTATTACTGAGCACAGATGCTACCGTCGACTGAAACGTGTTTCCGGAATGGAGGATACAGGCGTTCAATGGTTTCATTTTCAGTTTTGTAGTTCGATCGCAGTGTTTTCTTCTTTTCTCAATTAAGTTGGTGTCAATATTGTCAATGTTTCATAATTGCACCTCGTTAGGCATTCTGAAGTGATGCTGGTGTCTGCTTTTCCAGACCCGAATCTCTATCAGTGTAGACACTTCGACCTTATAACAACGTGGCAGCTTATTTAAATGACGGTCCACTCTACTAGGTCTGTTCTTCTGTAAGACAGTAAATTAGAACTCGTGCTTTATATCTCCTTGATGGCACTTTGACACCGCTACAAATAATCCCGTCTGTTCTTTCACCTCTAATAATGGAAATGGTGTTGTTTGTTGTGGCGATCGACTGCTCACCGGTACGTGAGTCGGAGAACTCGGATGCCTCGCTCTAAACTGTGGGAATGTCGCCAATCCACTGACACTCACATCCGTCATTGTCCTCCAGCCGGAGTGCAGCGACGGAGACCGCACACACTGGATTCCCGCTTTCCACTTCCAAACAGACCATACCCTACATAGCATCGGTAGAATGGGGGCATTCAGGGAGCTGACCATATTTCTATTTTGTTTCCAAATTTCTTGTAGTTAACTTAACGGCGATTGTGATCCTTTCTCGGGGAAAATGCGGACTCTCCAAATGCATTTCCCGTTACCTGGTTGGAATGGCAACAGCGGATCTGATGGTGGTTATCGTTGTCGCTTTAGTGGAACAGACCAACAATATCCACATTTATTCCAGATTCCTGCTCATCACTCCCGTATGCGCTCTGACACTTGTATTTCGGGTCATAACGAGGGACTGTTCTGTTTGGTTCACGGTCAGTTTTACCTTCGATCGCTTCATCGCAATATGTTGCCGAACGCTGCGGGAGCGATACTGCACCGAGAGAACAGCAACGGTGATTATGGTGACCGTGGTTATAGTGAGCTGCGGGAAATGTGTCCCGTTTTACTTTGCCCTTGAACCTTACGTCATCATTGACAACACGCCGTGGCGGTGCACCGTCACATATGAACACGCTACTTCACCTGTGTGGAGAGGATACGCATTAATGGACCGTATTTTAACACCATTGCTACCAATCGGCTTAATCCTTGTGTTTAACGGGTTAACTGTAAGACATATCGTTGTGGCAAATAGAGTCCGCAGAAGGCTTCGGCACAGCAGCGACAATCAGAAAGATGCCGAGGTGGAAAATCGCAGAAAATCGATGATTTTGTTGTTTTCTATATCAGCTAATTTCATATTATTTTGGATGCCCTCTGTAGCCTATTCTCTGAAATGGCAAGTGCAAAACCATTTTTACGAGGACAGATATTTGAGTTCCCCGGAATACATCCTACAACAATTAGGGTTCATGCTGCAAATTCTCAGCATGTGCACCAACACTTGTATCTATACACTGACACAGAGGAAATTCAGAGAAGAGTTGAGGAATGGAATGACGTATGTGTTTACATTAAATGGCCATCTATGTAGATAACACCCGTGTCTACTGACAATTCAGTGGAGTTTTCAAATAAAGCCGTTTTACAATGAACAGGCTTGGCCAATATGTCATTAATTCAAACAATCTTATGCCTGGTCATCCGGAAATTGCAGAATTGCCGGAAGGTTGCTGACTTCATACAGTTCAGGTCGGTAGCAATACAAACGCTCACTGCTGCTGGCGTGATTGTTATACTGGTTGAAACCTGTTCCAAACTATGACAGACACTCGACTGTCACAAGGGCAGGGATGGCTTCAGGAATTTCCGGGGATTATATGTTTCAAAATAGACAGGTTCAGGTAACAAAGTGGAAAGTGAATGAGATGGGAAACCAGGGATAGTATCGCAGCTGCAGATACGGAGGGCAGCCGTGAGACAAACAGAGATATGTGATCACCTCATTTTCGGATTATTCTATACAGCCGCCCCTCTAACAAAAAAAAAACCTGCAACGAGAACAGTGAGGAACCGATCGGGAAGCGGGACATGGACATTTGCCATGTTATTGGCACGGGTAACTGAAACTTCCATAATATTATTTGGCAATTCACCAAGGTGAAATGTTTCGGTATAGCATAATTTCTCAGTTGTGTCCAGGAAGGATTAATGTCACTATAAGAAGACAGGTAGACTAGCGAATAGTCCGTACCGGATCTAATATTAGAAAATGAAACGGATCAGGTGACAGATCTTTCCGCCGCTCAGCATTACAGAACAACAGGGCACAACTCCCCTCCACTTACCTTGACCAGGGAGCATGGGATCTATTTAATTCGGGATCAGCGAATTATGGTGCTTCCTGGCAGGAACTTGGGAAGGTAAATTGGGAAATGATGTACTCAGGGAAATGCGCAAAGAATGTGAGGGGATTGTTTAGGGAGCACTGACATAGGGTTCTGTATAGGCTTGTCTCCGTCAAGCAGGGAAAGGATGATAGCGTAAAGTAACTTTGGGTGATAAGAAAGTTGGAACAACTCCTCAAGAGGAAGAAAGAACGATACAAAGATTAGGAAGAAAGAATCATGTAAGACGATAGCGGGTCAGAATGTAGAAAGAAAAGGATTTAACAATGGAATTAGAAGAGGTAGAAGGGGACTTGAGAAGTTCTTGGCGAATCGCACTGTGAAGAACAGGCGGAGACTTGAGAGAGTGTGGGCAGATCAGATGAAAACTTGTATTTGGAGTCCAAAAAGGCAGTGAAACTCCTCACTGAATACATTGATGAATGTGAACACAGCGTAAAAAGGCAGACGCTCAGAAAGAGGATTCGGCGGAAACTTCGAAAACATTATGATGGATGCTTCCCCAGTGATAGAAGGGATATAGTCCAGGTAATGTGGGAAAGCGAGAGAAGATATTCCTGAGCTTTTGGACAGGATCTTTGTCTCTTCGCTGGCCACGGAAGTAGAACTAGATGACATGGGGGGGGGGGCGGGGGGTGGAAAATATTATTCAATTGTTGACGAAAGATAATAGGGATACTTCTTGGAATTACAGACAAGGGAGCCTTACATCAGTAGTGGGTAAACTACTGGAGAGGATTATTGAAGAAGGAAATTATGAGTATTTGGAGAAACGTAGTCTGGCTACAGAGAGACAATATGGCATGTTGTCCTTTATGAGCCAGATTGAATTATTTGAAAAAAAAAGAAAATAAAAACCAACAGATGAATCAGGACAGTCGATGTGGGTGCATTAATTCTGGTCAGGCGTTTGATCAGTTCCCCATAGTAGACTCATTCAGAAAGTCAGAGGCATGGGATCGAGGGAAACCTGGTTGCGTTGATTCAGATTTGGCTTCCTAACAGAAGGTAGATCATGTAGTAGATAGGGTGAATTCTTGCTGGAAGACAGCGGACAGCCGTGTTCCGCACGATGGGTCGAAATTGTGGTACAAGTTACAACTCTATTTTGGACTCTGCAGTTACAGTGTTCCGAGAAACAGGGCTGAGGGAAATAACCGATTTAATCTGACCACCCAGAAACAGCTGGAAAGTTAATGGAATTAGGGATGACGATGTAAGCAAATCGTTGATCTATTGACTGCACCGGCACGTTATCTTAACTATCCCGTCATTGACATATGACAGTTAAGATGCTAATTTATGGAAATAGGGCTGAAAACGTAAGCAGATCGCTCTGCTATTGACTGCACCACAACGTTATCTAAACTGACCTGTCATTTACATATCACAGGGCAGATGCTACAATGACTTCAAAGCAATCATTTACAATGGAGCCCTACAACTTAAAAACAGCATTACAAAGTGTTCAGCAGCAGATTTTCTGCTTATTAAGATAACTAGCCTTCCAAAATGCCAATTCCAAATTCCCAGTTCAAGTACGCACCAAGTTAACCTAATGCCAATTTCCCTCTGAATCGTGGTTTTATCATATCGGGTGTAGATACGCTCATATTTCGATCTATTTAATCCTGAATCCACATGGCCGGTGTGGAATCCGTGTCTCCCTCTGACATCAATAATAAATGAAACACACAAAACTACACAAGCTAAAAACGCAGCGAAGGCAAAGCAAATATCCGGGCTCACATTTGTCTTCCTTCCTTCAAACCATCGCAGGGAATTGGAGAATACAGAATAAACAACTTCCAAAGCTTCCATCTTCTCATGCTGTAACCATCCGTTAACTCAGTCTCCATGCTTCAGTGTGTGCAAGGACAGAGGGATCGAACAGTAACAACGACTTTCTAGATTGGTCGGTGCTGTGAGACACTAAAGCTCTAACCCAGACATACAGTCAGACATCCAGAGGAAACCACTGCACAGAAACAGGGTCTTCAGCCCGTCCAGTCAGTGATGAGTTATTTAAACTGCCTACTCCCATCGACCTCACCCGGACCGTGGCCATCCATATCCCAGTACCTATCCAATCATCTCTTAAACGTTCACATCGGAATCTCAATAACCATTTGCGTAGGCAGCACTGTCTACACTCTGGAGTCCATCTGGGTGAAGAAGTTTCCCCTCCTATTTTCCTTAAACATTTCACATTTCACCCTTCACCCATGATCTCCAGTTGTATTCTCGCCCAACATCAGTGGAGAAAGCCCGCTTGCATTTATACTCTCTATACGCGTCTTAATGTTGTATACCTCTATCATAATCTCCCCTCAGTCTTCTACCAGCTCGGGAATAAAGTGCTAACATACCTAATCGTTCCTTTTAATTCAAAATATCCAGTCCCGGCAATAGCCGGGTAACTTTGTTCTGTATTCGTTCAAACGTATTTATTTCTGCCCTGTTGGTAATTGAGCAAAAACACAACAATATTCCAAATTAGGCCTCTATAATTTTTTAAGCAGCATCGACATAACAACCCAACTCCTGTACTCAGTACTTTCGTCTATGAGGGCCAATGTCTAACTGCGCCACAACTTTCATTGAATATGGACCTGCATTCCCAGATTTGTTTGTTCTATCGTACTCCTCAGTGCCCTGTTTCTCAGTGTGTCAGATCAACCCTGGCTGGTCCTCCCAAAGTGCAACATCTAACACTTGTGTATGTGTTACATGAGACCCGCCGTTTTTCAGCCCGTTGTTCAAATTGGTCCAGATCCCGCTTAATGCTCCGTTAGTCTTCCTCACTGAGGAGAAAGAGACTGGGGAATGTAAAGAGACGGCGGCGAGAGTCTGAGAAGGACGGGAGGGAGAGAGACGCAGCCGAGATTTTAGGAGAGGAGAAACGGCAGAGGGGGAGAGAAACTGAGCGAGACCGGGTGGGGCGGGGTAGAGGGAGAGACCGAGGGCTTAGAGAAAGACCAGGGGGAGGGAGACCGGGGAACTCGAGAGATCTGGAGTGAGAACAGATATTTGTGATGTGGAAAGATCAATGTGAGGAGGAAGATTAGAAGAGAACTCGGAAGGGGAAAGCCCAAGACAGGGGTGGATATGAGTGAAAGCGGGTAGGAAGAGAAATTGGCCGCGGGGGGGGGGGGGTGTTTGGGGAGACTGGTGGATACAGAGAGACGCGAAATTAAAATACTTGGGAGTGAAATAGACACTACGGGTTGAGAGAGATACTGGGATGAGGTCGGAAAGTGTGAGTCAGAGAATACTGTCCATAAATGCACTGAGCGATTAGAGGACTTTCCTTCCTGCAGGGAATTCTGGGATTACAGCGCTTCCATTCTAAAGTCCTTCAGAAACAAGCAACCCGTGTCATCTCGCTGACCTCTCTCACCACGCCTGCTTAACCACTCTCCTTCCCACACCGTATCCTCAATCTCGCTTTCCTAAACTGGTCTTCGCGGTCTTCGCCCGCTCTCTCCGTTTCTGTGATCACATCCGTTGTCTCTTGTTACGAACGCCGCAAAGTAGTATGATGAAACATACTGAGTCATGGTAGTAATGGGACATTCTGGACAATTTACAGCGTGAGACCTTCTCCCCGGGTCCCTCCACCCACCTGTCGGCTGTATAACCTGCCCGACCAATAAGGGAAGCAATGGAGGCTTACCTAAATGACTCTTTCGCGGCGGGCATTATCCGACCCTCATCTTCCCCGGTAGGCGCAGGATTCTTCTTTGTGGAGAAGAAGGACACCTCACTGCATTGTCTACCGTGACCTGAGTAGCATTACCATAAAGAATAAGTGTCCACTGCCCCTTATCAACTCTGCCTTCGAGCCCCTTCACGGAGCCACAATTTTCTCTAAGTTGGACCTGCGGAGTGCCTATCACCTGGTCAGGATAAGGGAGGGAGATGAATGGGAAAACAGCTTGTAACACCCCTCTTGGTCATTTCGAATACCTGATCATGCCATTCGGCCTCATCAATGCCCCCGCTGTCTTCCAAGCCCTGATAAACTATGTCCTTAAGAAAATTTATTGACCGTTTCGTTTTCTTTTATTTGGACGACATCTCAATCTTCTCCCGTAATCTCCAGGAACACACGCACCATGTCCGTCAGGTTCTTCAGAGGCTTTTGGAAAACAAGCTATTCGTTAAGGCAGAGAAGTGCAAGTTCCATGCCCGTTCCGTCAGTTTGCTGGAGTACATCTTTGAGAGCGGCCAAGTGAGGGCGGATCTCGAAAAGATCCGGGCGGTGGCGGAGTGGCCAAACCCCACGACGCTTAAGCAACTCCAGCGATTAATGGGGTTCGCACATTTCTACCGTCGATTCATCAGAGATTACAGCCGGGTGGCAGCGCCCCTTACTCGATTCAGCTCTCGTGCGACCCCTTTAAACTGGACCCCCGAAGCGGACTCGGCCTTCTCGGAGCTAAAGATGCGTTTCACTTCCGCTCCCATCCTGGCCCAACCTGACCCTGCTGGTCAATTCATTGTGGAAATCGACGCCTCCGACTCTGGGGTGCGAGCGGTTCTCTTCCAACGCTCCAGCCCAGACCAAAAGCTCCATCCTTGCGCCTCCTTCTCTCGCCGCCTAAACCCCGCCGAACGGAACTACAACGGAGGGAACCGGGAGTTAGCGTCCGTCAAACTCGCTTTCGAGGAGTGGAGACACTGGCTAGAGGGCGCTGAACATCCATTCATCGTCTGGACGAACGACAAGGAACTCGCATACATCCAAACCGCTAAACGCCTGACCTCCCGCTAAGCCCTTTGGGTATGATTTTTTGGCCGTTTCAGATTCACACTCGCCTATCGACCTGGTTCCAAGAAAGGGAAGCCCGAAGCTCTCTCTCGTCAATATGTCTCGGAGTATGTCCCAACCCCGAGACCATCCTTTCACCATCCTCTGTGGTGGCTGCCCTCACTTGGGAGATCGAATCCATAGTCAGCGAGGACTCAACCTGACCCAGGGAATGGACCCGCCAGTCGTCTCTTCGTGCCCGATGCTGTTCGGTCTCAGGTTCTCCAGTGGGGGCACACTTCTCGTTTCGCCTGCCATCCCGGGATCGATCGGACTCTGTCCCTTCTGAAGAGACATTTCTGGTGGCCCTTCATGGATGCTCACACTCGTTCCTTCGTCTCTGCCTGTTCTGTGTGTGCCCGTGTAAAAGCCTCACACCGACCACCTGCAGGATTGCTTCGTCCCCTACCTTTTCCGAGCCGCTCTTGGTCTCACATTGAGCTGAATGTCATTACGGGACTACCTCCTTCACATGGGATCACTGCCGCACTCACCGTGATGGACCGCTTCTCCAAAGCTGTGCACTTCCTAGCCCTTCCCAAACTCCTTACAGCCCGTGAAACACACGACCTCCTTGTTCATCACATCTTCCGTTATCATGGAATTCCCTCGGACATTATATCTGAGCGGGGTCCGCATTTCATCTCTCAAGTCTGGATATCCTTTTGTCAAGCCCCTGGAGCCTCAGTAAGTCTGTCTTCCGGCTTCCACCCGCAGGCTAAAGGTGAAACAGAAGGAGCAAACCAGGATTTGTAAGCAGCACTGTGCTGCATAACCGCCAGCAACCCGTCATCCCAGATCACTCATCTAGCTTGAGTAAAGTACGCCCTCAACTCCCTGGTCAGCAGCGCCACCGGCATGTCTCCCTTCGAATTCTCCGTCGGTTATCAACCCCCTCTGTTCCCTGCACATGAAGACGACATCGATGTGCCTTCAGTTCAGGCCCATCTCCGCCAGTGCGGCAAGGTCTGGAAGGATGCATGCGTGGCTCTGCTCCACTCAGTCGACTGCAACCCGGAGGATTGCCGATCGCCATCGAATTCCTACACCTAATTAGCGGCCTGGGCAGAAGGTTTGGCCCTCGTCAAAAGACATTCCCCTTCAGAACGAACCCAAGAAACTCGCCCCTCGCTACATGGGACCATTCGAAATTGAGAGTATAATCAACCCCTCGGCAGTCAGAATCAAACTGCCCAGATCCATGCACATTCATCCCACTTTCCACGTCTCCCAATTGAAACCGGTATCTCTTAGCTTCTGCCAAACCCCTTCCACCCGCCCGTATCATTGACGACCACCCAGCGTACACCATCTTGTGAATACTGGATGTGCGCCGCCGAGGCAGTACCTGGTGGACTGTGAGGGATACGTCCCGGAGGAACGCTCCTGGATTCCCCGTTCCTTCATCCTGGATCCTTCCCTCATCCGTGATTCCATCGAGACAATCCGGAGAAACCTGATGGTTCGCCTGGAAGCTCCCGTTGAGGGGGTGGTACTATCATGGTCCTGATCGTCAATTCCGTATTTTCTTTTATTTTCCTTTGATTGCGCCACGATTCCGACTGCTAATTTCCCATTTGCTGCTAAATCCCTTTGATAACGGCATACCTATTTTTCATCAGGACCTGCAGCATAAGAACCGCGGATTTGCACCCACAAGTTGCCTGATCGTTGGTTTTGCCTGTGTGGTAATTAACGTTTCCCGACCGCTTAGGACCGTATCTTCTAAGTTTTTCCTCCAGTATCGAGAGTTACCTGTGAAACTCCATTTCTTCTTGTCAAGTTCAGTTTTCCAAGTTGAATTCCAGTTTACAGGTTTACCGGTGAAACACAGCCTCTTCGCATCAAAATAAGTCTTCTAATGTTTTACATCAGTGTAACTCTGTCTCTCCGTACGAAGAAGAGTTTTATCCGCCCTTTCTTTCTCGACGCTCCGACTCTTGATAAATTCTGTCCGACGTCTCCTGCCTACCTGCTCTCCCTCCTGTTTGCCGTTCACGTCTGCATCCTATCCAGTTCTCCGTGCCTGTGTCCTGCACTTGGGTTCGCCTCATTCGTTGTAACAAGCACATCCTTTTCCTTAATATCTACACACTTAATCTTTTCAGTCCACTGCAAGTCATATCTACAATCGCCAAGATCCTTTTTTTCCGTAGTCAATACGGAAGCAAAGTATTCATTAAGTATCTCTACTACCTCCTCCGGGTCCGTACACACTTTTCCACGCTCCCCATTGATTGGTACTATTCTCTCACATCTTATCATCTTGTTCTTCACGTACTTTTAGACAGCCTTGAGGTTTTCACTCATACTGCTCGGAAAGGCCTTGTCATCGCACCTCAGGCTCTCGTGATTTCGATCCTAATCTCCATCCTGGTAGCATTAAAATCTTCTGGTTCATTATTATTACCTGTTTTTCTGAACATTTCGTAAGCACTTCATTCTGTATCTGTCAGTCTCTGTTACAGTGTGAGAGTGTGGGTTTCATTCTGTATCTGTCAGTCTCTGCTACAGTGTAAGAGTGTGGGTTTCATTCTGTATCTGTTAGTCTCTGTTACAGTGTGAGAGTGAGGGTTTCATTCTGTATCTGTCAGTCTCTGCTACAGTGTGAGAGTGTGGGTTTCATTCAGTATCTGTCAGTCTCTGCTACACTGTGACAGTGTGGGTTTCATTCTGTATCTGTCAGTCTCTGCTACAGTGTAAGAGTGTGGGTTTCATTCTGTATCTGTCAGTCTCTGTTACAGTGTGAGAGTGTGGGTTTCATTCTGTATCTGTCAGTCTCTTTTACAGTGTGAGAGTGTGGGTTTCATTCTGTATCTGTCAGTCTCTGTTACAGTGGGAGAGTGTGGGTTTCATTCTGTATCTGTCAGTCTCTGCTACAGTGTGTGAGTGTGGGTTTCATTCTGTATCTGTCAGTCTCTGTTACAGTGTGAGAGTGCGGGTTTCATTCTGTATCTGTCAGTCTCTGTTACAGTGTGAGAGTGTGGGTTCCGTTCTGTATCTGTCAGTCTCTGTTACAGTGTGAGAGTGTGGGTTTCATTCTGTATCTGTCAGTCTCTGTTACAGTGTGAGAGTGTGGGTTTCATTCTGTATCTGTCAGTCTCTGTTACAGTGTGAGAGTGTGGGTTTCATTCTGTATCTGTCAGTCTCTGTTACAGTGTGAGAGTGTGGGTTTCATTCTGTATCTGTCAGTCTCTGTTACACTGTGAGAGTGTGGGTTTCGTTCTGTATCTGTCAGTCTCTGTTACAGTGTGAGAGTGTGGGTTTCATTCTGTATCTGTCAGTCTCTGTTACAGTGTGAGAGTGTGGGTTTCATTCTGTATCTGTCAGTCTCTGTTACAGTGTGAGAGTGTGGGTTCCGTTCTGTATCTGTCAGTCTGTTACAGTGTGAGAGTGTGGGTTTCGTTCTGTATCTGTCAGTCTCTGTTACAGTGTGAGAGTGTGGGTTTAATGCTGTATCTGTCTGCTCCAGCGTTACGGGTGTTGTCTCAGTCCCGTACCTGTGAATATCTGACTCAGTGTGAGCCGCTGGGTATTTTTTCTCCTCCTTACCCGCTTTTCCACCAATCTAGTGAATCCTCTTAAAATAGAATCTGTATTCACTGAGCTATTCTTAGAACCAGAGCCTGCTACAATTGGATGATGTTAAAATTGTGAGAGAGACAGTGCACTGATGAATAATGACGGTTGTACTGGGCAACACATTCAGCGCCATAGGGTCATATGACAAACAGACCATTCTGCATGCTATACGTTGCTAAACCGCACAGCGCTATCTGAGCAGCATTTGATCCGTAAACCTCTATGTTTTGGCAACACAACTTCTGAAAGGTTGAATGAAAATAAACAAAATAAATATATTAATTAATTTAAAGAAATAAGTGCGTAATTAATTTCATAAATTGATCGAAATAAAACTCATCAAGACAGCCTGTTTCATGTTCCTGCATTATTTATATGAATACCTTTCCCTCAGCAATTCTAAATTGCTGCCTTCACCGTGTATCTTTGCACTCTTGCGTTTGCTGAATCTGTCACATATTCCTCAATGTGAACCAGAGCGTGAATCTATTCGAGTTATGTCCCACTCATAAATAATATAAGAATCATTTCGATTTTATTATGACAGTTTCGGACTCGTCTGCAATATGCCATGAATTTTTGATTGAGAAAATTGTAACTGCGTTGTACTGTGCATCACAGAGAGAGTTTGTGAGTAGGGTTGCGAGGGAAGCTCAAGTTTGACGTTTGGAATCATCCAAAGGTCCACATTGCAGCAGGCGGTTGCCTGATGAACTCTGAGAAATTGCTGACAGTGCTGCGTCACTGCACAGCCGGGAACGTCCCGCTCGTCAGGGACATGGCTGGCGGGAGAGCTTGTTCCGGTGTTGCAAGATATCGTGTCATATGTTACACCCGTCAGTACAGAAGACCAAGATGAATGGGGGTGAATGGACAGCAGATGGAGAATGGATTGACATTACAATGTGAACACATCACCTGGACATGTTGAGTTCATGGAACAGCAGAGAACAGGAACAAGCCCGGTGACTCACTACTTCTGCGCTGAACAAGTTACCGAATGAGACTAAACTCTGATGACTGTACATGACCCGTCTCCCTTCATTCACTGGATGTTCATGTGCTTTGACTGAATATTTATCATTATGGGAATCTAGACGTTGTATCCCAATAGAAAGTAAACCTTTACCATCAGCTCCCTTGTTGAAGTAAATATTTGAGAAGGCAACAGAAAACATTGATGGATTAAAAAGATGGAGGATCACTTAAAGACATCCGTGGAAGGGAGCAGGAGGGCTGGTGAATTAGACAAACTAGAATCAAGTTGGGTGGTGAAATGGAATCCAGATATAGAGGTAGGAATGACAGAAAAACCAGCAGACTGTGCACACATAGACTTAGTCATGACACAGCAACAGATTAGGAGTTAGAAAAGGTACAAACAGGAGAGGATTCTGATGTTTATGGGAAATATCGATGGATACAGGCATGGATTTGGATTACACTTGAGAGTGGTAAATTTGAGAAGCGGAATTGTGAAAGAAACCAGATGATGCATTGACACCATGACATTTGTGGGCATCAAGGATCAGATAGATCGATGGAACAGTTGAAGAATCTGCGTTGGTGTCCAAATCTGCGCGGAGATGTACATTATTACAAGAATTGTTTGATTTGTGCCCAGTGAGTACCCAGGAAAATCGGCAGAAAAAGCAGTTTCAGGATATGCTCCCTCGAAGGACCTTGTGTTAACTTGCAGAAGGCAAAGGATAGTTGTGGATGGAAAAAATTATCCCTGGATGTCCATGAACCTCCGGATTGTTGTGCTTTTATGAATGATTTGTATGAGGAGGTGGAAGGGTGGTTTATTGTATTTTCAGAGATTTGAAGGTTGGTGCAATAACGGAGAGTATAGAAGGTTGTCACAGATTACAACAGGACAGTGACAGGACGCAGAACAGCGCTGGGCAGTTACAGCTGGAGTTCAAACCGGAAAGGTACGAAGTGATTCACTTTGGAAGGATGGATTTGAAGGCAGAGGTGATACTTTCTCGAGTCAACAGAGGGTCGCACATTAGTACGAGTTCCACAATGGAAACAAGAGTGATGAGACTTTCCCCAATAAGCCGAGGGCAGCTCATCGGTACGAGAACCACAATCGGCACGGAGCCGTGCACTGCAGGAGCAGAAGGAAGTGTGATTGACAGGTGAGCTTGACCACATTCGCTGTTCCACACAGACTTATAGTGACGCTCGAAAGGCAATATACCTGAAAGTAAATCAGGAGAAAAATAACCCAACTTCGTGGCAAATAATACAACAGACTGAGAACCTGCGGATTCTGCATAGATTTTACTTACTATATTTGTTCAAACTGAGAATGGATGGAGAAATGGTGGTAGAATTGTGGCAGATTTGAGAGTAACTTTAAAGTTAAATAGACTGCATCTCACGTCACGGGTGTGCTGTGGCAGGTCATTCACTGGCAGAGGTTAGGTTCCTGCCAAATAGCCTATGTGTGTGCTGGAAAACATTGTTCTTCAGACTATCCACAGCCCTCGCTAATTTCCCAGGACACGCTCCCTTTTTGATCACAGATCTCTGGAATATCGCTGTGGATCTTTTAAATTGTTTGTGGAGGAATATAAGTGCAGTGTTATTCTAATACATGCCAACTGTCATTGTTTATTCCATGACTCACACCGCCCGGAATGACTGGAACGGACGAAAGAAAAGAATAAACGAATTAATAAAAAAGTGTTCTCCATTTCACCTGCCAGAACAAACTCCATCCCTCAATTTCAGAAGCGAATGTGCTCCGACAAACGTTACAAAATAAATCGACTCCAGGATGAATGCCTGTTTTAAAGCAACAATGATATAAAAATATGCTATTTAATAGGTGAATTCAGGTTTCATGGAAAATTCACATCATATTTTGTTTTACAGTAAATAGATTGCAATATCCCTTGAGCAGAGAAATTCATTACACGGGAACAGCGAGTAAAAATAGTATAACGTAAGTGTTTCTGCAGTTGGTTGTCACTAATGTCCCTGACGTGAATCCCACGCTAATTGCCCCAACGGAATTGGTGTCACCTCAATAAAAGTCTGCTAAACCGATCACCAGTCAACCTGAGCAGCTGAAACGTTCCGTACAACTGAACGGTGCTTTTGGCGGAATATGGGATATTCGACGATTTACTACATCGCGGCCATTTTCTATCCCACAGTTGTAGCGGCTGGTGTCCCCGGTAAGATGCCGGAGCTGTTTACTTTATGTATGGTGCCGTCGTTACTCTGCTGCGGTATCCGCACTGTTACTGAGCACAGATGCTACCGTCGGCTGAAACGTGTTTCCGGAATGGAGATTTCAGGCATCAAATAGTTGTACGTTTTCCATACTTAGATCGCAGTGTTTTCTTCTTCTGTTGTGAATTAAGTTGGTGCCGATATCGTCATTGTTTCATAATTGCACCTCGCTAGGCTTCCTGAAGTGATGCTGGTCTCCGCTTTTCTAGGTCCGAGTCTCTATCAGTGCAGACACTTCGACCTTGTAACAACGTGGCAGCTTATTTAAATGACGGTCCAGTCTACTTTCGACACGTAGGTCTGTTCTTACATAAGTCAGTAAATGATAAAATTGTGTTTTGTATCATTTGATTCCGCTTTGTCACCACTACAAACAATCCCTTCAGCTATTTCACCTCTAATAATGGAAATGGTGTTGTTTACAGGAGCGATCGACTGCTCACCGCGCATCGCTCTAATTTGTCGAAGATCGCCAATCCACTGCCATTCCAGTTCGTAATTGTCCTCCAACCGGAGTGTAGAGACTGAGCCTGCAACACTCTGGACTCCTGCTTTCCACTTCCAAACAGACCGTATCCCACATAGCATCGGAAGAATGGGATGTGGGCTCGGGGACATCTGATCTGTTGCAGCTGAACCATATCCTGCACAGCATCTTTAGAATGGGGCATTAAGAGAGTTGACTGCTGACTATATTTCTATTTCTTGCAGTTAATTTAACGGCGATTGTGATCCTCTCTCGGGGAAAATGCGGACTCTCCAAATGCATCACCCGTTACCTGGTTGGAATGGCAACAGCGGATCTGATGGTGGTTATCATTGTTGCTTTAGTGGAACAGACCAACAATATCTACATTTATTCCAGATCCCTGCTCATCACTCCTGTATGCGCTCTGACACTTGTATTTGAGTATGTGACGCGGGACTGTTCTGTTTGGTTGACGGTCAGTTTTACCTTCGATCGCTTCATCGCAATATGTTGCCGAAAGCTGCGGGAGAGATACTGCACTGAGAGAACAGCAACGGTGGTTATCGTGACCGTGGTTATAGTGAGCTGCGGGAAATGTGTCCCGTTTTACTTTGTCCTTGAACCTTACGTCATCATTGACAACACGCCGTGGCGGTGCATCCGCACACATGAATACGCTACTTCACCCTCGTGGAGAGGATACGAATTACTGGACAGTATCTTAACACCATTGCTACCAATCGGATTAATCCTGGTGTTTAACGGATTAACCGTAAGATATATCGTTGTGGCAAATAGAGCCCGCAGAAGGCTTTGGCAGAGCAGCGACAATCAGAAAGATGCCGAGGTGGAAAAACGCAGAAAATCGATGATTTTGTTGTTTTCTATATCAGCTAATTTCATATTATTTTGGATGCCCTATGTAGCCCATTCCCTGAAATGGCAAGTGCAAAACTATTTTTATCAGGACAGATATTTGAGTTCTCCGGTATACATCCTACAGCAATCTGGGTTCATGTTGCAAATTCTCAGCATGTGCACCAATACTTGTATCTATACACTGACACAGAGGAAATTCAGAGAAGAGCTGAGGAATGGAATGAAGTATGTGTTTACATTAAATGGCCATCTGTGTAGATAACGCCCCCGTCTAATGACAATTCAGCGGAATTTTCAAATAAAGCCGTTTTACAATGAACAGGTTTGGCAAATATGTCATAAATTCAAACAATCATATGCCTGGTCATCCGGAAATTGCAGAATTGGCGGAAGATTGCTGACTTCATACAGTTCAGGTAGGTAGCAATACAAACGCTCAATGCTGCTGGCGTGATTGTTACATTGTTTGAAATATGTTCCAACCTATCACACACACTCGACTTTCACAAGGGCAGGAATGTGTTCAGGACCTTTCGGGATTTTGATGTTTCAAAATGGACAGGGTCGGGTAACAGAATGTAAAGGGAGTGCGATGGGAAACCAGGGATAGTATAGCAGCTGCAGAAAGGGAGGACAACGTGGAGCGTTCATTTGTTACTAGACTGTGAGACGAACACAGACATATAAAGGGCACCTGAGCAGCATTTGCAGGATTCTATACAGACGCCCATCAGAGTAACCGAAAAAAACTGCAATGGTTCAGTGATGATCGAAGTGGAAGCGGAACCTGGACATGTGCCATGTTATTGGCACAGACAATAGAAGTTTGCGTAATATTCTTTGGCACCTCCCCAGGGTTGAAGGTTTAGGTATAGCATAAGTTCTCAGTTGTGTCCAGGAAAGATTCATGTCACTATAAGAAGTCACGTGGACTGGCGAACAGTCCATACCGGATCTAATATTAGAAACGGAAACGGATCATTAAAAAGAGCAGCGACAACAAAGCAAACATCCGGTCTCACACTTGTCTTCCTTCAAAACCATCCCAGGCAATTGGAAAATGCAGAATGAACAGCTTCCTGAGCAAACGTCCTGAGCACGTATTCTAAAGAACTTAGGAGAGTGAGATGTGTAGAGCTGGGGCTCACATACACTAACAGTCCATAGAAATTCGGAAAGATATGCAGCCTCCAAATTTCGCATCAGTTCCTGGACATCACTTCTCGCAAGGAGACACACATTTTCTGCTCCGTGTATGGTGAAAAGGGGTATTAATTCACTCGCGCACTCAACACGAAACTGATGAAACACATAACTCCCATAATGTCATTCATGACCGTAATCTTTCTCTCTCTATTCCAATTGGACTCACTTATGTCCACACCTCGTGCGATATTTTAAAACGGCAATGCAGTCATATTTAAAAAAAACGCAGAAAATGACATGCGCTTCCTTGCTCAACAGTTAACAAACATCTGCAATTGCAATCATGCAACATTTAAAGAAGCCTTTCGACTCCAAAACAAAGAGATGCAAAAAGTACTGTATCGTCGACGAGTTAATATTCAACACAATTAAAACGTGACGACTCCACAATTCCAAGCCTCCAACGTCTGCCAGGATTTCTCACTTCCAATTTCTGACCAAGGATAGGATTCGGATTAAATGACCCCTTTGTTGTATAGTATCGGGGCGAATGATCCCCATTACCACCGCGGAAGCAACAGATTTGTTCACTGTACTGGGAACACTTTCACACGCACCTCCAGCCCGGAACTACTGTCTTTACCTCCTTACTGAAGGAGTGTGGGGACATTCCTCTAGTATGATACTCCCTTTATCATCTCACATCTGCGCTCCCATCTTCTCATACTATAACCATCCATTTCAGTCAGTCCCGATGCTTCAGTGTGTGCAATGACAGAGGGAACGAACAGTATCAACGACATTCTAGATTGGTCGGTGCTGTGAGACACGAACGTTTTAACCCAGACATACAGTCAGGCAGCCACAGGAAACCACTGCACAGAAACAGTGTCTCCAGCCCGTCAGGCCCGTGAGGAATTATTTTAACTACCTACTCCCATCGACCCGCACCGGGACCGTGGCCATCCATCTCCCTCTCATCCATGTACTTATCCAATCACCACTTTAACGTTGAAATCGAAATCTCAATTACCATTTGTGTTGGCAGCACTGTCTACACTCTGACCCTCTGGGTGAAGAAATTTTCCCTCATATTTCCCTTAAATATTTCACATTACACCCTTCACCCTGGATCCCCAGCTGTATTCTCGCCCAACATCAATGAAGAAAACCTGTTTGCATTTACACTCCTCTACGCCTCATAATGTTGTATATCTCTATCAAATCTGCCCTCAGTCTTCTGGTTCCCCGGGACTAATGCAAAAATATGTAATTTTTCCTTTTAATTCAAAACATTCAGTCCCGGTAGCTGTGTTAATTTTTTTCTGCTTTCTTTCAATTTTATTTGCATCTTTCCTGCAGGTAGTTGAGCCCAACCGCACACAATATTCCAAATTAGGCCCAATAAAGTCTTAAACAGTATCAACATAAAGGCCCGACTCCTGTACTCAGTGCTTTGCTCGCTGAAGACCAATATGCGAAAAACTTTTTTTTTTACGACCCTGTCTAACTGTGCCGCAACTTCCATTGAATTATGGACCTGCATTCCCAGATTCGTTTGTTATATCGTACTCCTCAGTGCCCTATTTCTCATTGTGTCAGACCAACTCTGGCCTGACCTCCCAAAGGGCAATATCTAACATCTGCCTGCGTTAAATCCGATCTTCAATTTTTAGCCCATTTTTCCAGCTGGTCCTGATCCCGCTTCAGAAAAATAAAAGAGTTTTAAAGTGGATCTGGTTAAATTACGAGAGCATCGGGCAGGAACTAGGGTGAGTTAATTGAAAACACCTGACGGTAGCTTGCACTAAAACGTACACATCATGGAAACAAATTCCCTTCTTATTGGATGCACTAGAAGTGGAGACATGGTTTCGTTACTGAACACATGTATCTCGCCAGTGATTTTTAAACTTCTGTGTGAAGCACCTCTTGCTCCTCTGCTTCAAGGAGAGAATGATACATTCTCCGCTGATATCTCTTTTTTTATTATTAATATCAAGATAATGGATATAACATAATAGTATTGCTGCACAATTGTTGGGATTACATTGTTAATGGATAATATACATATAGTTATACATTCAGTTAATACAAAGGTAATAAACTTCCGAAAAATGTTCGTGTAAAATGTAGAATATATATATATATATATATAAATTAACATATCCGAAAAGTGAAAAAAATAAAAAAAATATATTACCACCCCCCAAAATAAACTAATCTAAACAATACTAACCAAATCAAAACTAAGAACAGAAAAGAATATGGCTGTTTCTGACGTTAAAAAAAGGACCATTAGTGTCATCATCTCCGAACCTCCTTTCATATATTAACACAAGAATAGGTTTGGAAAGAGGTCAAATCACATCATATGGAAAGTGTTGAATAAAAGGCCTCCGAGTCTTTTCAAATTTAAAAGATGGATCATATATAACACTTCTGATTTTTTCTAAGTTTAGGCACTGCATGGTTTGAGAGAACCAATGGAATGTGGTGGGAGGAATAATCTCTTTCCAATTCAGCAAAATAGATCTTTTAGTCATTAATGTAAAAAATGCAATCATCTGACGCGCTGAAGAGTTTAAGTAGTGTGGTTCTATCATTGGTAAACCAAAAATTGCAGTAATAGAATGAGGTTGTAAACCAATGTTCAAAACAGTTGAAATAATGTCAAAGATATCTTTCCAATATTTTTTCAACGCAGAACATGACCAAATCATATGAGTTAAAGAGGTTGTCTCAGAATGACAGCTATCACACACTGGACTTATGTAAGAGTAATAACGAGCTAATTTAGCCTTGGACATATGGGCCATATGCACTACTTTCAACTGTATCAACGAAAGTTTAGCACATATAGAGGATGAGTTAACTAATTGAAGAACTTTTTCCAATTTTCGATAGGTGAAGTAAGTTTAAGTTCCCTTTCCCAATCATATTTTAAATTTCATTAAATGCATCTAAACGAATTTTCGTAATTATATTGTAGATGGTTGCGATTGCACCTTTCTGAAAAAATTTAAACCTTTTTTTTTCCCCAAACTGTCTATAGAGTATAGATTCGCAAAAGTAGGAAGGACGGTATTTAAAAAGTTTCTAACCTGTAAATATCTTTTAAAAAATGGGATCTAGGTAAATTATATTTGTTAGATAACTGTTCAAATGACATGAAACAATTATCCAAAAATAAATCACAAAATCATGATATACTTTTAGTTTTCCAAGTCAAATAACAATGCCTTATTCCAATCACTGAATCCGCTCCCAGTACCGAGTGTCTTTACCGTTCGCCCAACATACACGCGTGTAAGGCATCTCGGGCACTCGCATTATATCTTTTAAACCACCAGAAATGAGTTGTCTGCAAAGTTTGTTCTCTGTTTCCAACTTATCTCTGCCCTGAGATCCAGCAGCGGGGATTAACTCATTCTTTTTGCTCTTCCCCCAGTGAATTTAGTGGCGATTGTCACCCTGTCCCGGGGTAAGTGCGGCCTCTCCACATGCAACACTCGCTACCTGGTGGCCATGGCAACGGCGGATCTACTAACTATCATTTTTGATGCCTTATCGTGGCGGGTCAGTTGTTACTACATCCCCGGGATTACCTGGACATCAACACAGTGTGCAGTGTGATCGCTGCACTGGGATTGGCAGCTATAGACTGTATTGTCTGGTTCACCGTCACTTTTACGTTTGATCGGTTTGTCGCCATCTGTTGCTAGAAGCGGAAAACAAAGTATTGCTCCGGGAAAACTGCAGCTGTGGTTCTGACAACAACCGGCGTTCTGTTCTCTTTTAAATATGTGCCCTACTTCTTTAAATTTCATCCTGCGAAAGTGATTGACAATATACCCTGGGATTGTATTACAAAGCCGGGCTACTAAACGGATCCCAGCTGGGTGGGATATAACTGGCTTTCTACCGTTCTAACGCCATTACTCCCGTTCGTGTTAATACTACTGCTCAATGCTCTGACAGTCAGACACATTTTAGTGACTAGTCGCGTCCGTAAGGGGCTGAGGGGTCAGAGAATGGCGAGGAACCGCAGTGACCCGGAGATGGAGAGCAGGAGGAGGTCTGTGATCTTACTTCTCACCATCTCCGGAAGCTTCATCATCCTGTGGTCGGTAAATGTTGCCGAATTCCTTTATTACAATCTTGCCAGGCTGGATCCAGATAATTACAACGATTCGGAATACATACTTCAACACTCCGGATACATACTGATGATATTAAGTTGCTGCACAAACACGTTTATTTATGGGGTAACTCAGTCTCAGAGAGCAGTTCGTCAGAGAAGCGAAATATCCGTTCACGTTAGTTATTCAACTAATTAATAAACAAAATATTTAAGTTCTTATCAGAGGCGGTCATTATGTTTTCCACTTTGACACCACAGAACTGGCGGTCATCGGACAACGTGACAGCGGCGAGAATGAAACTGGTTTAGATCCCGAGAGAGACACGGCAGCGGAACAGACCCTTCGGCACCCGCAGCCCGCGACCTCCACTTCCAACCAATTGTTAACCTCAACCTCTCAATTAGTTCAACCTATCTTTTAGTTTTTTTTTTGTTCTCATAACTCTCCCTTCGTCACGGCCACAGACCTTTCGATAAAGAATCCGGTACTCCAGCGTGAATGCTTATCAGTCAAGTGACTTCTCGGTTGCTTCTCGGTAACGGAGAGGAAGCGGCGCACCTTGCGGAAATGTTGCTGTCACGAGGAAATCCGGCTAAATTCACGCAAAGCGCCCCGGAATCAGATCAGGTCTGGTCCGCACTTGAAACGAGTAGGCAGCGGCGCGAAGAGATTTATCCAACATCCGCACGTCCTTCAACACACCATCTACCTGTACAGAGACCCTGACTTCCTCTGGGAGTGTATCTGTGTCCAGTGAGTTGGCATCAACATTGCGATGCTTACCTGCACTGGGATGTCTCAGAAAAAGGTCCAATTACTATTTACGGAAAATCTATGTCTCACGGTAGCTTGCATGACATTGTGAGGAAGACGCCGTTCATTTTTATTTGCCCATGTGTTTGGTAGGAGGAACAACGCATCTTATTGACGGCAACATGGTATAAGCCGCCGATGGGCACTTTATTAAGGGTGTGGACGAAGGCCAATGGTTAATTTAGACAATCAAGTGGCATTAGATGCAGGGGAAGAATTGAGCCATTCGTACCATCAGGCTTTTCCGCGATTCTATTTTGTGTGGTCGGTTCACAACTCCAGTTTCCTCCCTTCTCCCAGAAAGCGTTAGCATCCTCAGCAGTCAAGAATACTTTAATTTTTTTCTTAGCTAAAAGGATAACTTGCCTTCACACCATGTTAATGCCAGCTTTGCATTTGCATCCATTACGACCGATTTAACCTGCAAGATGCCATTGGGGAATCCAGGGCAAGAAATCTTAAATCCATATGCGTCTCTTACTTCTGAATTTTCTCCTAAATTAGAAACTTTTCTACACATTAATCGCTCATTCCCACTCTTCCAGAGACTGCATTCCTGATGTCACTTTCTTGCCCATACTGTCAATCTGACCCCTCTGTCAGCGACACTACTTGTCTCTGCAGGTAAATCCGGGACAGCTGAATCCCATCTATTAGCTGACTCTCCACTATTCAAAAGCTCGGTTCAGTAGTTACCTGGCTTATCTCTGCTTCCCTTATAGAACTACAGAACATTAGCTGTCTTGCGGCCTTCCGATACATTACCTTTGATATGGACCCAAGTCGTAACGTTTAGTCTGATGGCCAAAAGCTCAATTTGTGTTTCATCAGACTTCAGAACCTTCTTCCAGTTGACTCCAGAGACTCCTAAATGCCTTCTCCCATATTCTAGCCAAGATATCATGTGAGTTTTCTTTTTCACAGTGACTTTTCTTTGCCACAAAGATGTCACCTGGGCGATAGTTATTGAAAGAACAGTCTTCCCCCATCTCAGCCACTGAAGCTTGTGATTCCTCCAGAGTTGCCATAGGTTTCTAGCGTGGACTCCCTCACTTGTCCTCTTCTTGCAGTTTGTGAGGACGGCGTGCTCTAGACTGATTTACAGCTGTGCCATATTCTGTCCATTCCTTGATCATTAACAACTGTTCCCCAAGTGATATTCAGTGACTCGGCAAGTAATTTTCTTGTATCCATCTTCTGACTTGTGCCTTTCAATAACCTTTCGGTGGAATTGATTGGAGTGTCATTTTGTCTTCATGGTGTAGTTTTTGCCAGGATACCGACTCACCAGCGATTGGACCTTCTGAAAGCAAATGCATTTTTAATAACATCGATTGAAACACCTCGACTGCCCTCTTTGGTCTCTATTTAACTACTTATGTGACTCCTTGGCTGCGCCATAAGACCTGAAGACATAGGGGCAGAATTAGCCCATTAAGCCCATCGAGTCTGCTACGCCAGTCCATTATGGCTGATCCTGGATCCCAATCAGCACCATACACCTGACCTCTCGCCTTATCCGGTGATCCCCTGACCGATCAGGTAACGATCAGCTTCCGGACTTGGGCTCGTCCGCAGTCTGTGGAAGAGAATTCCACAGATTTAATACTCTCTGGCAAAAGAATATATATATTCTCCACAGCTGAGATGCTTAGGTGTGTCAAATTACAGGGGGTAAATCCGTATGCAAACAATTATTTTGTTTTATATTTGTAATTAATGTAGATCACTTTGTAGAGATCTGTTTTTACTTTGACACGAAGGAGTCTTTTCTTTGTCGATCAGTGTCAAAGAAGCCAAATTAAATCCACTGAAATTCACTGTTGTAAAACAATAAAACATTAAAACTTCCAAGGTGGTGAATACTTTTTATTGACATTGCAGCTGGACTTCCTGAGCTTGTTCCGCCGTACCGTGTTTGTCAACGTGGAGAGAGAGAGAGAGAGAGTGTGTAAATCTTCCTTTTCCAGCTTTTCCCTCTTCTCTTCCAGTCTTGATGAAGGGTCTCGGCCTGACCGCCGACTGCATATTCGCATCCGTAGATGCTGTCTGACTTGATGGGCTACCCCAACACATTTTGTGTATCGCACAAGATTTCCATCATCTGCAGTTCCTCTCGTGCCGTTGTAAACCTGTCGGAATCAAAGGATATTGGGAATAAAGATGGTGAAGCTCCACGGGAGGGAAGTCGGGCAGGTAACACCTGCAGCTCGAGACATCCACCTTCTAGCAAAACTCATCCTAATTTTCCATTTTTTAAAAAAATTTTCACAATATTCCCGCTCTCGTCACCGCCGGACCACCGTCGGCAATTAAAGAGCGGGACAGGGTCTGGGGACATTCAAGACCAAACCGGCGGTAATGCAACTCATTCGTTACTTTAGAATGAGTTACCATGGAACGCGTACATTCGGTTCATAATTGTGTAGATTTCTATAGAGAAAACTCCATGCCTACTCCCTGATTTCTTCCTGATCACTGCAGTGGTGTTTATTATTTTAGCTATCTGGAGATTTACTTAAATACTGCCGCACCGGCCTAACTGTTTAATGCTGTTGTTTAATAACTGTAGTACGAAAGCAGTTGCAGATGTTAGTATTGGGACAATGTGCACCCTGTTCATGTAACAGAGCCTTGCAATTTCCTCTTTCAACATGTCTCTGCTGTGTTTTCACTTACGGAATTCAGAACGTTGTGGATGTCTGGATCGGATCTATTAAGTAAGATGTTGTTACTTGTTTATCCTGTAACATTCTATCGAGACAATTATTATAGATTAACATACACAAAATGCTGGAGGAACTCAGCAGGCCAGGCAGCATTTTGGAAATAAAAGAGTACAGTCGAGGTTTCGGGCCGGATACGTTCGGCAGGACTGGAGAGAAAAAAAAAAGGCTGAGAAATAGTTTTAAACGGTGGGGAGGGAGAGACAAGCTCCAGGCGACAGGTGAAACCTGGAGAAGGTGGGGTAACGTACAGAACTGGGAAATTGATTGTTGAAAGAGACAGATGGCTACTGACGAAAGCAAAATGGTGGCGCAGCACCAGAGGGAGGCGAAGGGCGGGCAAGGAGATAAGGTGAGAGAGGGAAACGGGGATCGGAAATAGTGAAGGGGGCTGGGGTTATTACCGACAGTTCAAGAAATTGATGGTCCTACCACCAAGTCGAAGGCTACCCAAAATGAATATAAGGTGTTGTCCCTCCATCTCAGTGTGGACGGATCACGACAGTGGAGGAAGCTATGGATGGACATATCGGAATGGGAATGGGAAGTGGAATTAAAATTGGTGGCCACTGGAAGATCTCTCTACCGACTCCCACCAGGCGAATCGCTGGCTTTGAAGCCCAGTCCTCTCATATACAAAGTACGGTGTATATGTATACAGTCCAGACACCTCAGTCCATTTTAAATCTTCAGTCCCCGCAGTTGTCCTATGCCGGATATGAAGGTCGAGCGCCTCATACCCGGCGGCTGAAAAGCAACCGGACCCGCAGCTTTCGGCCGAGTCCATTGACTGCCGATATAACAAAACAGATTGTCTCCTGCCGAGTGAAACCCTGAGAAAGTAGCTCCGGCTCTGTCTGGACTCTGTGCCACACAGCCCCCGGTGAAGAGCGGAGGCTACGAACTCACTCCGGGCGGCTGCACAGAGCGTCGGTTCAGGTTTAGCCCTCGCTACGACCGAGGATTCGTCCCCCTACATCCGCCCGCTGATCGCACCCAATAAAGCAACGAATCAAGCTTGCAGCGTACCCGATTAACAACGTCCAAAGCGGTCTTGCGATCAGAAGGAAATAGGCTGTGACGGCGACTTGCTGTTTAACTGTGAGCCTCCATCGAGTCAGGCAGCAGTTTGCGCAGCTCCTTCAGTATCTCCGACTGCGAGCAACTCGCTGGTGGTGCACACCTACAAAACTTGGCGTTCTTAACGTACAGCAGGACATTGCCACCATTAAACCTACGGTTAAGTACAACTTTAGCAACTCTTGCTGACCCCGAAGAAGCGGCTGCGACCACTCGCGCCGACAACTTGACCCACCCCGGCACCAGCAACTGGCAGGAAGGGATAGACTGGGAGTGAAACAGAGACTTGTTGGTGGGGGGGAGAGAGAGAGAGACTGTGGGGCGAGAGAAAACGGAGGGTAAGAGAAAAACTGGGGGTGGCGGAGCAACCGGGGCAGAAGTGAGAGACTGCCAGAACATAGAGGCAGACGGGAGAAAGATGGAAGGAAGAGAAACGGGGACGGAGAGGAGAGAAGAGAGAGACGGGGAAGAGAGTGACGGAGGGCAAAAGGGAAGGGAAGAGAGACAGGGACAAAATCTCGGTAGATAATCGAGGAAAATATACGGCAGAGTGAGAGACGGAGAAAGGGTTGAACGATAGAGACACGGTACAAAGAGATCCTGAGTAAGAGAGAGACGCAGGCATGGTCAGAGACAGGGGATATGAGAGAGAGAGAGAGAGAGAGAGAGAGAGAGAGAGAGAGAGAGAGAGAGAGAGAGAGAGAGAGAGAGAGAGAGAGAGAGAGAGAGAGAGAGAGAGAGAGAGAGAGAGAGAGAGAGAGAGAGAGAGAGAGAGAGACGGGCGAGAAAGGTGAAGGAGGAAAAGAGAGTCGAGGGAAAACAACGTAGAGAAAGTGGGATGCGAGTGAGATAGGAGGATGTTCTTTCAGGGGCAAACAGCGGCGATCAGGATAGTGGCGAGAGGGAGGAGAGAGGGACACTGGAGGAAGCAAGAGACTGGGCGAGACGCCAGGGCTGGAGAGCGAGTAGCGGGAGAGAGACAAGGAGGAGAAATTATGAGCGAGCCTTGCACGGGTGGGGCGAAACTACGTTTTAGTGAGAGAGGGACGGCAGACCAAGAGTCGGGGTTAGAGACAGGGTGACTCGGGGCTGACAGAGAGAGACGGGGATGAGGAAGGATGCGGCTTTATGAATCGGTGAAAAGGCTTCTGCTCGTTATGGATTTCGAGGGCTTTCCGACACGCAGGATATTATGGGATTTCACTCCCACCATTGTACAGTCCCTGTGAAACATTCACTCTTTTCCATCGTGCTGACCACTCTCTCTCCCGGACAACTTGAATGCATTCCTTCCAACACGTATCGCGATCTCTCTCCCCAATCGGTCTTCGCCAGCATCACCTTCCCTTCCTGTCTCCACAATCACCACTTCCGTGACGCCCTGCCTCTCCTATCTGACCCTCACTCCCTCTCTCTCCTACACTTCGCAGAGATAGCCCTACCTGCCCTGTGCGGCGCCCCCTGCAGTTCTCGGACGGGACGGCCCCTGAGTGATCCATGCAGTACATGAACACAGCCGGCCTGCTGTCCCGTCAGCTGGTTGTAGCCGCAGCTGGAGCTAAGTGCAGGCTGGAGGCGTGCCCGAGAGGAATCTTCCCCTCCCTGAGCGAGAAGCTGGTGCGGTTCATAGTCGCCCATACCTCGCAGCATCCGGCTCCCAACTCCCTCTCCTCTTCGAAAGGACGACCCCGGGTGCTTAGCCTCCTCCTGCGACCCAGAATACCCGCAGCCTCCAGCCTAGCATTTTAGGCCTGAGGCATGCTTCTGTCCCAAGCTCAAACGGATCTAACCTGGAGGGACCTTCCCGGGACTATGTACAGAGCAGCCTCTCTTCCCTTTCGTGCCCTGTAGGGGTGGGGTCGAGGGTAACCGTTCACCTCAACCTCTACAGAAGGTATTCAGTAACTTTAAGGTGAACTCCAAAGCAGTCCAGGTGTATGGAAGAAGAGGATGGTTACAGTGAGAGTAGGACCGGTCAGGGATAGAAGATGAAACGGACACGTGGAGGCGGGGGAGGGATGGCAGATCCGCAATGAAATCTTTCCTTCAGTAATCACAAGTGAGAGAGACCTTGACGTTTGTGAGGACAGCGTTGTACGGGCTGATGTGCGATATGGCTAGGTTAAGAGAGGTGATGTGCTGCAACTTTTGAAAGAAAAATCGCTTGGATAGATAAGTTGTATGAGGACATACAAACTTATATAAACTGCGAGAAGCGGGAGGAAGAGATTGCTGCGCCCTTTTGCGATGATATTTGCGTTATCACTGGCAGAATCTACAGGATCAGGGATAACCCTGTAATTTACAACCCAGTGAGTCCTCGTTCAATGACGGGCAAACTATTGGAGAAGATTATTAGAAACAGGATTTACTATAATCTGGACAGGCATAACCTGGTTATGGAGGATCAGTACGGATTTGTGAGGGACAAGTCATGACTCACGAGCCTGGCTGAATTCTCTGAGGTGGTGACACAGCACGCTGATAAAGATAGAGAAGTTGATATGGTATAACTGGACTTTAACAAGGCACTTAGTACGGTTAACCATAGTAGGACCGTTCAGAGCGTTAAAAGACTTGGTATCCAGGAAGGTTGGCTGGTGGATTCACAACTGACGCCCACAGAAGGCAGAGGATTGTTGTGGATGGAGCGTTTTCTCCCTGGATGCTTGTGATCAGTGGAGTCCTGCAGTGATCCGAATTCTAGACTGAATTGCACGTCTCGGGTGTGGGGTGGTCAGGTCATTCACTGGCAGAGGTCAGTTTCCTGCCAAACCGGCCAAGTGTGTGCTGGAAACGTTGTTCTTCAAACTGTCCACAGCCCTCGCTAATTTCCCAAGGACACGCTCCCTTTTTGATCACAGGTCTCCAGAATATCGCTGTGGATCATTTACAGTATATGGAGGAATATGTGAAGTGTATTTTATTGAAACACATGTCAGCTGTCACGGTGATTTCCATCACTCGAAGCCCCGGGATGACTGGAACGAACGAAAGAAAAGAATGAACGAATGTTCCCCTTTAATAAAGACGTGTTCTCCATTTCCCCCCAAAAAACTCCCTCCCTCAATTTCAGAAGTGAATGTGCTTCGTCAAATGTTACAAAATAAATCCACATCAAGATGAATGTCTACCTTCAAATCAACACAGATATTTAAAAAAAAAAATCCCATTTAAATAGCTGAAGCAAGATATCATGGAAAATAACATGGAAAATTCACATCATATTTTGTTTTAAAGTAAATAGATTGCAATATCCCTTGAGGAGTCAAATTAACGACACGGGAACAGTGAGTAAAAATAGTTTAACCTAAGTGTTTGTGCAGTTGGTTGTCACTAATGTCCCTGACGTGATCGCCACGCTAATTGCCTCAGTGGAATTGCTCTCACCTCAATAAAAGTCTGCTAAACCGATCACCAGTCCATCTGAGCACCTGAAACTTTCCGGACAACTGAACGCTGCTTCTGACGGAATATGGGATATCCAGCGATTTACTACATCGTGGCCATTTTCTATCCCACACTTGTAGCGGTTGGTGTCCCTGGTAAGATGCCGGAGCTGGTTACTTTATGTATGGTGCTGTCGTTACTCTGCTGCGGTATCCGCACTGTTACTGAGCACAGATGCTACCATCGGCTGAATTGTATTATTTTTATTTTCGTACTTTGATCGAAGTGATTTTTCTGTCAATTATGTTCGTGCCGATATTGACATTGTTTCAGAATTTCAACTCGCTCGGCTTTCTGAAGTGATGCTGGTCTCTGCTTTTCTCGGTCCGAGTCTCTATCAGTGCAGACACTTCGACATTATAACAACGTGGCAGCTTATTTAAATGAAGGTCCAGTCTATTTCTCGACACGTGAGTCTGTTCATACATAAGTCAGTAAATTATAAATTGTGTTTTGCATCTTTTGATTGCACTTTGTCACCAATTTTTCCAATATATTGCAGTTAATTTAATAGCGATTGTGACCCTATCTCGGGGAAAATGCGGACTCTCCAAATGCATCACACGTTACCTGGTTGGAATGGCAACAGCGGATATGATGGTGGTTATCGTTTTTGCTTTAGTGGAACAGACCAACAATATCTACCTTTATTCCAGATCCCTACTCATCACTCCTGTATGCGCTCTGACACTTATATTTGTCGGTGTAGCGACGGACTGTTCTGTTTGGTTCACGGTCAGTTTTACCTTCGATCGCTTCATCGCAATATGTTGCCGAAAGCTGCGTGAACGATACTGCACCGAGAGAACAGCAACGGTGGTTATCGTGATCGTGGTTATAGTGAGCTGCGGGAGATGTGTCCCGTATTACTTTGCCCTTGAACCTTACGTCATCATTGACAACAAGCCATGGCGGTGCACCGCCACACATGAATACGCTACTTCACCCGTGTGGAAAGGATACCAATTACTGATCAATATTTTAACACCATTGCTACCAATCGGATTAATCCTGGTGTTTAATGGGTTAACCGTAAGACATATCATTGTGGCAAATAGAGCCCGCAGAAGACTCCGGCACAGCAGCGACAATCAGAAAGATGCCGAGGTGGAAAAACGCAGAAAATCGATGATTTTGCTGTTTTCTATATCAGCTAATTTCATATTATTTTGGATGCCCAATGTAGTCCATTCACTGAAATGGCAAGTGCAAAACTATTTTTATGAGGACAGATATTTGAATTCCCCGGTATACATCCTTCAGCAATTTGCGTACATGTTGCAAATGCTCAGCATGTGCACCAATACTTGTATCTATACACTGACACGGAGGAAATTCAGAGAAGAGCTGAGGAATGGAATGAAGTATGTGTTTACATTAAATGGCCATCTGTGTAGATAACGCCCGTGTCTATGGCAATTCAGTGAAGTTTTCAAATAAAGCCTTTTTACAATGAACAGGTTTGGCAAATATGTCATAAATGTAAACATTCGTATACCTGGTCATCCGGAAATTGCAGAATTGGCGGAAGATTGCTGACTTCGTTCAGTTCAGGTAGGTAGCAATACAAACGTCAGTGCTGCTGGCGTAATTGTTACATTGGTTGAAGTATGTTCCAAACTATCACAGAAACTCGACTGTCAAAGGGCAGGGATGGTTGGAGGGCTTTCGGGTTTTAGATGTTGCAAAATGGACAGCGTCGGGTAACAGAGTGTAAAGGGAATGCGATGGCAAACCAGGGATGGTATCGCAGCTGCAGAAAGGGAGGACAACGTGGAGCGTTCGTTTATTACTAGACTGTGAGACGAACACTGAAATAAGATCACCCCATTTGGAGTATTCTATACAGCCGTCACTCTGACACAAAAAAAAACAAAAAAATAAATCTGCAGTGGGAACAGTGAGGAACCGATCGGGAAGCGGGACTTGGTTAGGGCAGAACTTCCTGACATTTACCTTGCACATGGATAGGATCAGGGAGCATGGAATGTATTTAATTGGGGCTCTGCGATGTATGGTGCTACCTGGCGGGAACTTGGGAACGTCCGGTGGGAAATGTTGCACTCTGTGAAATGCAGATCAGATATGTGGAGATTGTTTAGGGAGCATTAAGGGCTTGTCTCATTGTCGCAGGGCAACGATATCATAAAGTAACCCTGTGTGACAATAAATTTGGAACAACTCGTCAAGGGAAGAAAGAAAGGTACTTAAGATTTGGGGGAAACGGGTCAGGTAGGGTTATGGAAGGTCACAATATACACGGGAGAGAAGTTAATAATGGATTTAGACAAGTTAGAAAGAGGCTTGAGAAGTCCTTGACGAGTTGCACTGTGAAGAACAGGAGGAGACTGGGGAGAGTGTGGGCAGATCAGATGTAAAAGAGGAAAACTTATGTCTGGAGTCCAAGGAGGCGGTGAAGCTCCTCACTGAATACATTGATCAATGTGAACACAGCGTCAAAAGGCAGATATGCTCGAACATGCCGACGCTGAGAAAGACTATGCGCTGGAAACTTGGAAAACATTATGATAGATGATTCCCCGCTGCCTGAAGGGATATAGACCAGGTGATTTGGGAAGGGAATGGAAGACATTGCTGAACTTCTGGACAGGATATTTGCGTTTTCCCTGGCCAGGGAAGTAGAACTAGAAGATTAGAAGGTGGCAAATGTTATTCATTTGTTGAAGCAAGATAATAGGGATAGTCGTTGGAAGTACAGAGCTGTGAGTCTTTCATCAGTAGTGGGTAAATTATTGTAGAGGATTATTGAAGATGGAATTGATGAGTACTTGGAGAAACCTGGTCTGGCTATGGAGAAGCAACGTGGCTCTTTGAGAGGTAAGTTGTCCTATATGATCCAGATTGAATTATTTGTAAAAGTGAAAATAAAACAAACAGAAGAATCTAAATAGTTGATATAGGTGAATTCATTCCGAGAGTCGGGGGCATGGGATCTAGGTAATCCTGTGTTGATTCAGAATTGGTTTCCTAACAGAAGGAGATGATGTAGTAGATGGAATGAATACTGGCTGGAAGACAGCGGGCAGACGCGTACCGCTAGGAGGGTAACTCGGAAGGTAACTGCAGACTCCAACAGTTGTAAAATTTTAAGACATTTTACAACATTTGGAACCTGCAGTTAGTGCTCCGAGAAATAGGGCTGAGGGAAATAATAGATTTAATTTGACCACACAGCAGGAGCTGGAGAATTTATGGAAGTAGAGCTGATGACATGAGCAAATCGCTGAGCTATTCATTACACCGCCATGTTATCTAAACTGACCTGTCAATTACTTATTACAGGGCAGATGCGACAATGAACACAAAACAATCTTTTCCAATGGAGACCTACAACTTAAAACCAGCACTCAAAACTGTTCAGAGCAGCTTCGGGTGCTCATTAAAATAACCAGCCTTCGAGAATGACATTTCAGGGACTCACCAATTTATCCCAATACTTCGAAATCCTGGTTTTGTCGTTTCGGGTGGAGATTCGCTCAAACTTCGATCCAATTAACCATGAATCCACATGGCCAGAGTGAAATCCGTGTCTCCCTCTGAAATCAATAATAAATGTAATATACAAAACGACACAAACTAAAAACACAGCGAGCAAAGCGAACACCCGTGCTCACACTTGTCTTCCCTCAAAACCATCGCAGGCAATTGGAGAATTCAGAACTTCCAAAGCAAAAGGCCTCAGCACGTATTCTAAAGAACTTACATCAGCACTTCATAGAATTTCGGAGAGATACGCAGCCCCCGAATTTCGGATCAGTAATTGGAAACCAGTTCTCGCAAAGTGACACAATTTTTGTCACGTGTATAGAGAAAAAGATTAATTCAATCATCCCCCAACACGAACAAACACGCAACTCACATAAAGCCATTCATGGCGGTAATCTTTCTGTTTCTCTTCCAATTGAACTCACTTATGTCCAAACCTCGTGCTATATTTCAAATCGGCAATGCATTCATATTTTCAAAATATCGCGGAAAATCACATACTCTTATTTGCTCAATGGTTAACAAACATCTGTAATTGGAATTATCCAGCACTTATTAAACCCTTTCGACTCCAGGACAAAGAGAGGCAAAAGGTAACGTATCGTCCACGAGCTACTATTCAACACAAGTAAAACATGACGTCCATACAGCTCCAAACCTCCAATGACTTCCAGGATTTCTCACTTCCAATTTCTGACCAAGGATAGGATTCGGATTAAATGACACTTTGTTGTATAGTATCGAGCGTAATCATCCCTATTACCACCTCTGACGCAACAGATCTGTTCACTGTACTGGGTCCACTGTCAAACCCACCTCCGATCCGGAACTACTGTCTTTACAGCCTTACCTGTAGTGTGATACTCGCTTCATCATCTCACATCTGCGCTTCCATATTCTCATACTGTAACCATCCATTTTACTCAGTCTCCATGCTTCAGTGTGTGCAAGGACAGAGGGATCGAACAGTATCAACGACTTTCTAGATTGGTCGGTGCTGTGCGACACTAAAGTTCTAACCCAGATATACAGTCAGACAGCAATAGGGAACCACCGCACAGAAACAGGGTCTTCAGCCCGTCAGGTGCGTGAGGAATTATTCAAACTGCCTACTCACATCCACCCGCACACGGACCCTGGCCATCCATTACCCCTCAACCATGTACTCATCTAATCATCTCTTAAACGTTGACATCGGAAACTCAATTATCATTTCGGTTGGTGGCACTGTCTACACTCTGACCACCCTCTGATTGAAGAAGTTTCCCCTCATGTTTCCCTTAAACATTTCACATTTCAGCGTTCTCCCATGATCTCCAGTTACATTCTCGCGCAGTATCAGTAGAGAAAGTCCGCTTGCATTTAAACTCTCTATATGCCTCATAATGTTGTATACCTCTATCAAATCTCCCCTCAGTCTTCTACCCGCTCGGGAATAAAATGCTAACATATGTAATCTTTCCTTTCAATTCGATGCTACCAGACCCGGCAATAGCAGTGTAATTTTTTTTTCTGTATTCTTTCAAACGTACTTACATCTTTCCTGTACGTGGTTGAGCCCAGCCGCACACAATATTCCAAATTAGGCCCCAGTAAAGTCCTAAACAACATCAACATAACATCCTCACTCCTGTACTCAGTACTTCGGCCTATGAAGTCAAACGTGGGAAAAGCTTCTTTTTTTACGACTCTCTCTAACTGTGCCACAACCGTCATTGAATTATGGACCTGCATTCTCAGATTCGTTTGTTCTATCACACTCCTCAGTGCCCTATTTCTCATTGTGTCAGACCAACCCTGGCCTGACCTCCCAAAGAGCAACATCTAACATCTGTCTGCGTTAAATCCGATCTTCCATTTTTAGCCCATTATTCCAGCTGGTCCTAATCCCGCTTCAGAAAAATAAAAGAGTTTTAAAGTGGATCTGGTTAAATTACGAGAGCATCGTGCAGGAACTAGGGTGAGTTAATTGAAAACACCCGACGGTAGCTTGCACTAAAACGTACACATCATGGAAACAAATTCCCTTCTTATTGGATGCACTAGAAGTGGAGAAATGGTTTCGTTACTGAACACATGTACCTCGCCTGTGATTTTTAAACTTCTGTGTGAAGCCCCTCTTGCTCCTCTGCTTCAAGGAGAGAATGATACTTTCTCCGCTGATATCTCTTTTTTATTATTAATATCAAGATAATGGATATAACATAATAGTATTGCTGCACAATTGTTGGGATTACATTGTTAATTGATAACATATATAGTTATACATTCAGTTAATACAAAGGTAATAAACTTCCGAAAAATGTTCGTGTAAAATGTAGAATATATATATATATATCCGAAAAGTGAAAAAAAAGAAAAAATATATTACCCCCCCCCCAAATAAACTAATCTAAACAATACTAACCAAAGCAAAACTAAGAACAGAAAAGAATATGGCTGTTTCTGACGTTAAAAAAAGGACCATTGGTGTCATCATCTCCGAACCTCCTTTCATATATTAACACAAGAATGGGTTTGGAAAGAGGTCAAATCACAACATAGGGAAAGTGTTGAATAAAAGGCCTCCGAGTCTTTTCAAATTTAATAGATGGATCATATATAACACTTCTGAATTTTTCTAAGTTTTCGTGTAGCATGGTTTGAGAGAACCAATGAAATGTGGAGGGAGGATTAATCTCTTTCCAATTCAGCAAAATAGATCTTTTAGTCATTAATGTAAAAAATGCAATCATCTGACGCGCTGAAGTGTTTAAGTAGTGTGGTTCTATCATTGGTAAACCACAAATTGCAGTAATAGAATGAGGTTGTAAATCAATGTTCAAAACAGTTGAAATAATGTCAAAGATATCTTTCCAATATTTTTTCAAAGCAGAACATGACCAAATCATATGAGTTAAAGAGGTTGTCTCAGATTGACATCTATCACACACTGGACTTATGTAAGAGTAATAACGAGCTAATTTAGCCTTGGACATTTGGGCCCTATGCACTACTTTGAACTGTATCAACGAAAGTTTAGCACACATAGAGGATGAGTTAACTAATTGAAGAACTTTTTCCAATTCTTCGATAGGTGAAGTAAGTTTAAGTTCTCTTTCCCAATCATTTTTTTTAAAATTTCATTAAGTGCATCTAAACGAATTTTCGTAATTATATTGTAGATAGTTGCTATTGCACCTTTCTGAAAAAGATTTAAATCTATTTTTTTCCAAACTATCTATAGAGTATAGATTCGGAAAAGTAGGGAGGACGGTATTTAAAAGTCTCTAACCTGTAAATATCTTTAAAAAAATGGGATCTAGATAAATTATATTTGTTAGATGACTGTTCAAATGACATGAAACAATTATCCAAAAATAAATCACAAAATCGTGATATACTTTTAGTTTTCCAAGTCAAATAACAATGCCTCATTCCAATCACTGAATCCGCTCCCAGTACCGAGTGTCGTTACCGTTCGCCCAACATACACGGCATCTGGGGCACTGGCTTTACATCTTTTAAACCACCAGAAATGAGTTGTCTGCAAAGTTTGTTCTCTGTTTCCAACTTATCTCTGCCCTGAGATCCAGCAGCCGGGAATAACTCATTCTTTTTGCTCTTCCCCCAGTGAATTTAGTGGCGATTGTCACCCTGTCCCGGGGGAAGTGCGGCCTCTCCACCTGCACCACTCGCTACCTGGTGGCCATGGCAACGGCGGATCTACTAACTATCATTTTTGATGCCTTATCGTGGCGGGTCAGTTATTACTACATCCCCGGGACTTACCTGGACATCAACCCAGTGTGCAGCGCAATCGCTGCACTGGGATTGGCAGCTACAGACTGTTCTGTCTGGTTCACCGTCACTTTTACGTTTGATCGGTTTGTCGCCATCTGTTGCCAGAAGCGGAAAACAAAGTATTGCTCCGGGAAAACTGCGTCTGTGGTTCTGACAACAACCGGCGTTCTGTTCTCTTTTAAATATGTGCCCTACTTCTTTATATTTCATCCTGCGAAAGTGATTGACAATATAACCTGGGATTGTATTACAAAGCCGGGCTACTAAACGGATCCCAGCTGGGTGGGATATAACTGGCTTTCTACCGTCCTAACGCCGTTACTCCCGTTCGTGTTAATACTACTGTTCAACGCTCTGACAGTCAGACACATTTTAGTGACTAGTCGCGTCCGTAAGGGGCTGAGGGGTCAGAGAATGGCGGAGAACCGCAGAGACCCGGAGATGGAGAGCAGGAGGAGGTCTGTGATCTTACTTCTCACCATCTCCGGAAGCTTCATCATCCTGTGGTCGGTGAATGTTGCCGAATTCCTTTATTACAATCTTGCCAGGCTGGATCCAGATAATTACAACGATTCGGAATACATACTTCAACACTCCGGATACATGCTGTTGATATTAAGTTGCTGCGCAAACACGTTTATTTATCGGGTAACTCAGTCTCAGAGAGCAGTTCATCAGAGAAGAGAAATATCCGTTCACGTTAGTTAATCAACTAATTAATAAACAAATTTCTACACATTAATCGCTCATTCCTACACTTCCAGAGACTGCATTCCTGATGTCACTTTCTTGTCCATACTGTCAATCTGACCCCTCTGTCAGCGACACTACTTGTCTCTGCAGGTAAATCCGGGACAGCTGAATCCCATCTATTAGCTGACTCTCCACTACTCAAAAGCTCTGTTCAGTAGTTTCCTGGCTTATCTCTCTTCCCTTATTTAACGACACAACATTAGCTGTCTTCCGGCCTTTCGATACATTACCTTTGATATGGACCCAAGCCGTAACGTTTAGTCTGATGGCCAAAAGCTCAATTTGTGTTTCCTCAGACTTCAGAACCTTCTTCCAGTTGACTCCAGAGACCCCTATATGCCTTCTCCCATATTCTAGCCAAGATATCATGTGAGTTTTCTTTTCAATAGTGACTTTTCTTTGCCACGCTTCCACAAAGATGTCACCTGGGCGATAGTTATTGAATGAGCAGTCTCCCCCATCTCAGCCACTGAAGCTTGTTATTCCTCCAGAGTTGTCATAGGTTTCTAGCGTGGACTCCCTCACTTGTCCTCTTCTTGCAGTTTTTGAGGACGGCGTGCTCTAGCCATAGGTGTCAAACACAAGGCCCGCGGGCCATATCCGGCCCGGCGTACAATTATATCCGGCCCGCGAGATCATTTTAGATAGATCTATTATTTTAATTATTAATGGCCCGGCGATATGAAGCGCTGATAACACTGAAACTACAGATCCCACAATGCAGCGCAATCGCTGCCGATAGGCTACCCGGGAACATTCCCGCGTCAAGCGTCTGTTGCTGTATACAACGCTATTCTGTGTGAGAAGCTTTTCTCAGTGATGAAGATTAACAAAACATCACACAGGATTCGTCTCACTGATGAACACCTGCAGTCCATCCTGAGAATCTCCACAACACAGAACCTTACACCAAACCTAAACGAACCTATTGCCAAGAAAAGATGCCAAGCATCCAGCTCTGACAAAACGGCATAAGAGCAAAGAAAACTGAGTGTTTTGATTTGTTGTTGTTTTAACTTTTGCTGAAAAGCACAAATTTTATTTATATTTTCAGGGTTTTTTTTTCAGCATGCTCATATTTCTAACTTGTATAATACTGACAGGAGATATTTTTATGGAGAGCAAAAAAATTAAGTTATTTAAAGTTTTAGTTTATTTTTTCTGGAATAATATTCCTGTCTGTTTTTATTCATATTTATGTTCAAAAATGTTTAGTTTTAGTGTGTTCAATAAATGTTTATCCTGTTCGGCCCGCGACCTAAAGTGTGCTTTGAGTTTTGGCCCCATGTGCAATTGAGTTCGACACCTCTGCTTCTAGACTGATTTACAGCTGTGCCATATTCTGTCCATTCCTTGATCATTAACAACTGTTCCCCAAGTGATATTCAGTGACTCGGCAAGTAATTTTCTTGTATCCATCTTCTGACTTGTGCCTTTCAATAACCTTTCCGTGGAATTGATTGGAGTGTCATTTTGTCTTCATAGTTTAGTTTTTGCCAGGATACTGACTCACCAGCGGTTGGACCTTCTGAAAGCAAATGCATTTTTACTAACATCAATTGAAACACCTCGACTGCACTCTTTGGTCTCTATTTAACTACTTATGTGACTCCTTGGCTGCGCCATAAGACCTGAAGACATAGGGGCAGAATTAGCCCATTAAGCCCATCGAGTCTGCTCCGCCAGTCCATCATGGCTGATCCTGGATCCAAATCAGCACCATACACCTGATCTCTCGCCTTATCCGGTGATCCCCTGACCGATCAGGTAACGATCAGCTTCCGGACTTGGGCTCGTCCGCAGTCTGTGGAAGAGAATTCCACAGATTTAATACTCTCTGGCTAAATATATATATATATATTCTTGACAGCTGTGATGCTTAGGTGTGTCAAATTAAAGGGGGTAAATCCGTATGCAAACAATTATTTTGTTTTATATTTGTAATTAATGTCGATCACTTTGTAGAGATCTGTTTTTACTTTGACACGAAGGAGTCTTTTTTTTTCTGTCGATCAGTGTCAAAGAAGCCAAATTAAATCCACTGAGATTCACTGTTGTAAAACAATAAAACATTAAAACTTCCAAGGTGGTGAATACTTTTTATTGGCATTGCAGCTAGACTTCCTGAGCCTGTTGCACCGTACCGTGCTTGTCAACGTGTAGAGAGAGAGAGAGCGAGTGTGTAAATCTTCCTTTTCCAGCTTTTCCCTCTTCTCTTCCAGTCCTGATGCAGAGTCTCGGCCTGACTGCCGACTGCATATTCCCATCTGTAGATGCTGTCTGACTTGATGGGCTCCCCCAGCACATTGTGTGTATCGCACGAGATTTCCATCATCTGCAGTACCTCTCGTGTCGTTGTAAACCTGTCGGGATCAAAGGATATTGGGAATGTGGATGGTGAAGGTCCACGGGACCGGAGTCGGGCAGGTAACACCTGCAGCTCGAGACATCCACCTTCTAGCAACTATTAAACTCATCCTAATTTTCATTTTTTTTCACAGTATTCCCGCTCTCGTCACCGTCACACCACTGTTGGCAATTACAGAGCGGCTCAGGATCTGGGGACATACAAGACCAAACCGGCGGTAATGCAACTCATTCGTTACATTAGGCTTTTCGCATGAAAATTAAATGAAAATGAAAATCAAAACAGTGTGCACGAACTTACTGTAAATGCTAAACTTGTCCTTCGCATGAGATAGACCTATTATGGAGAAATGTTTAATACCATGGAACGTGTACATTCGGTTCATAATTGTGTAGATTCAATGGAGAAAAACCCAATGACTACTCCCTGATTTCTTCCTGATCACTGCAGTGGTGTTTATTATTTCAGCTTTCCGGAGATTTACTTAAATACTGCCGCACCGGCCTAACTGTTTAATGCTGTTGTTTAATAACTGTAGTACGAAAGTAGTTGTAGATGTTAGTATTGGGACAATGTGCATCCAGTTCATGTAACAGAGCCTTGCAATTTCCTCTTTCAACATGTCTCTGCTGTGTTTTCACTTACAGAGTTCAGAACGTTGTGCATGTCTGGATCGGATCTATTAAGTAAGTTGTTGTTACCTGTTTATCCTGTAACATCCTATCGAGACAGTTATTATAGATTAACATACACAAAATGCTGGAGGAACTCAGCAGGCCGGGCAGCATTTTGGAAATAAAAGAGTACGTTCGATGTTTCGGGCCGAAACCCTTGGACAGTTAACGCTGTTTAACTGTGAGCCTCTATCGAGTCAGGCAGTAGTTTGCGCTGGTGCTTCAGTATCTGCGACTGCGAGCAACTCGCTGGGGATAGATAGATAGATAGATACTTTATTCATCCCCATGGGGAAATTCAACATTTTTTCCAATGTCCCATACACTTGTTGTAGCAAAAACTCATTACATACAATACTTAACTCAGTAATAATATGATATGCATCTAAATCACTAACTCAAAAAGCATTAATAATAGCTTTAAAAAAGTTCTTAAGTCCTGACAGTTGAATTGTAAAGCCTAATGGCATTGGGGAGTATTGACCTCTTCATCCTGTCTGAGGAGCATTGCATCGACAGTAACCTGTCGCTGAAACTGCTTCTCTGTCTCTGGATGGTGCTATGTAGAGGATGTTCAGGGTTTTCCATAATTGACCGTAGCCTCCTCAGCGCCCTTCGCTCAGCTACCGATGTTAAACTCTCCAGTACTTTGCCCACGACAGAGCCCGCCTTCCTTATCAGCTTATTAAGACGTGAGGCGTCCTTCTTCTTAATGCTTCCTCCCCAACACGCCACCACAAAGAAGAGGGCGCTCTCAACAACTGACCTATAGAACATCTTCAGCATCTCACTGCAGACATTGAATGACGCCAACCTTCTAAGGAAGTACAGTCGACTCTGTGCCTTCCTGCACAAGGCATCTGTGTTGGCAGTCCAGTCTAGCTTCTCGTCCAACTGTACTCCCAGATACTTGTAGGTCTTTACCTGCTCCACACATTCTCCATTAATGATCACTGGCTCCATATGAGGCCTAGATCTCCTAAAGTCCACCACCATCTCCTTGGTCTTGGTGACATTGAGACGCAGGTAGTTTGAGTTGCACCATATCACAAAGTCCTGTATCAGTTTCCTATACTCCTCCTCATGTCCATTCCTGACACACCCCACTATGGCCGTGTCATCAGCGAACTTCTGCACATGGCAGGACACCGAGTTATATTGGAAATCAGATGTGTACAGGGTGAACAGGACCGGAGAGAGTACGGTTCCCTGTGGCGCTCCTGTGCTGCTGACCACCGTGTCAGACCTACAGTCTCCCAACCGCACATACTGAGGTCTATCTGTCAAGTAGTCCACTATCCAATCCACCATGTGAGAGTCTACTCCCATCTCCGTTAGTTTGTGCTTTAAGATCTTGGGCTGGATGGTGTTAAACGCACTAGAGAAGTCAAGGAATGTAATCCTCACAGCACAACTGACCCCATCTAGGTGAGAGAGTGATTTGTGCAGCAAATATGTGATAGCATCCTCCACTCCCACCTTCTCCTTATACGCAAACTGAAGCGGATCCCGCTTGTGGTGCACACCTACAACACTTGGCGTTGTTAACGTACGGCAGGACATTGCCACCATTAAACCTACGCTTAAGTACAACTTCGGCAACTCCTGCTGACCCCGGAGAAGCGGCTGCGACCACTCGCGCCGACAACTTGACCCACCCCGGCACCAGCAACTGGCAGGAAGGGATAGATTGGGAGTGAAACAGAGTCTTGTTGGGGGAGAGAGAGAGAGAGACTGTGTGGTGAGAGAAAACGGAAGGTAAGAGAAAAACTGGGGGTGGCGGAGCAACCGGGGCAGAAGTGAGAGACTGTCAGAACATAGAGACAGACGGGAGAAAGATGGAAGGAAGAGAAACGGGGGAGAGAAACAGGGTAGGCGTGAGGGAGAGAGAAACGGGGACGGAGAGGAGAGAAGAGAGAGACGGGGAAGAGAGTGACGGAGGGCAAAAGAGAAGGGAAGAGAGACAGGGACAAAATCTGGTTAGATAATCGAGGAAAATATACGGTTAAGAGAGAGGATGTGCTTCAACTTTTGAAAGAAAAATCACTTGAATAGATAAGTCCTCTTGTATGAGGACTTACACAACTTATATAAACTGCGAGAAGCGGGAGGAAGAGATTGCTGCGCCCGTTTGCGATGATATTTGCGTTATCACTGGCCGCAGAATCTACCGTGTTATGGATAACCCTGTAAATTACATCCCAGTGAGTCCTCGTTCAATGACGGGCAAACTATTGGAGAAGATTCTTAGAAACAGGATTTACTATAATCTGGACAGGCATAACCTGGTTAAGGAGGATCAGTACGGATTTGTGAGGGACAAGGCATGCCTCACGAGCCTGGCTGAATTCTCTGAGGTGGTGACACAGCACACTGATAAAGATAGAGAAGTTGATATGGTATAACTGGACTTTAATAAGGCACTTAGTACGGTTAGCCATAGTAGGACCTTTCAGAACGTTAAAAGAATTGGTATCCAAGAAGGTTGGATAGTGTATTCACAACTGACGCCCACAAAAGTCAGAGGATTGTTGTGGATGGAGAGTTTTCTCCCTGGATGCTTGTGATCAGTGGAGACCTGCAGAGATCCGAATTCTAGACTGAATTGCACGTCACGGGTCTGGGGTGGTCGAGTCATTCATTGACAGAAATTAGATCTCTGCAATACGGCCCATGTGTGCACTGGAAAACGTTTTTCTTCAAACTGTCCACAGCCCTCGCTAATTTCCCGAGGACCCGTTCCATTTTTGATCACAGGCCTCCAGAATATCGCTGTGGATCTTTTTAGTTGTTTGGAGGAATATGTGCAGTATATTTTATTATAACACATGTCAGCTGTCACTGTCATTTCCATCACTCAAACCGCCCAGAATGTCTGGCACGAGAGAAAGAAAAGATGAACGAATGTTCCCCATTAATAAAGCTGCCTCCCTCAATTTCAGAAGTGGATGTGCTCCGTCAAATGTTACAAAATAAATCGACATCAAGATTAATGTCTACTTTCAAAGCAACACAGATATAAAAAAAAATCCTATTTAAATAGCTGAAGCCAAGTATCATGGAAAATAACGTTGAAAAAAGCACATCATATTTTGTTTTAAAGTAAATAGATTGCAATATCCCTTGAAGAGTCAAATTCATAACACGGGGACAGAGTGAGTAAAAATAGTTCAGCGTAATTGTTTGTGCAGTTGGTTGTCACTAATGTCCCTGACGTGACAGCCACGCTAATTGCCTCAGTGGAATTGCTCTCACCTCAATAAAAGTCTGCTAAACCGATCACCAGTCCATCTGAGCAGCTGAAACGTTCCGTACAACTGAACGCTGCTTCTGACGGAATATGGGATACCCGGCGATTTACTACATCGCGACCATTTTCTATCCCATACTTGTAGCGGTTGGTGTCCCCGGTAAGATGCCGGAGCTGGTCACTTTATGTATGGTGCCGTCGTTACTCTGCTGCGGTATCCGCACTGTTACTAAGCACAGATGCTACCGTCGGCTGAAACGTGTTTCCAGAGTGGAGGATTCCAGCTTCTCATTGTTATATTTTCATTTTCGTACTTTGATCGAAGTGATTTTTTGTCAATTATGTTCGTGCCGATATTGACATTGTTTTTTAATTTCACCTCGCTAGGCTTTCTGAAGTGATGCTGGTCTCTGCTTTTCTAGGTCCGAGTCTCTATCAGTGCAGACACTTTGACCTTATAACAACGTGGCAGCTTATTTAAATGACGGTCCAGTCTATTTTCGACACGTAGGTCTGTTCTTACATAAGTCAGTAAATGATAAATTGTGTTTTTTATACTTTGATTCCACTTTGTCACCGCTGCAAACAATCCCTTCAAATGGTTCACCCCTAATAACGGAAATGGTGTTGTTTACAGGAGTGATCGACTGCTCACCGGTACGTGAGTCTTGGAACTCGGATGCCTCGCTCTGAACTGTGGGAAGGTCGCCAATCCACTGACACTCACATCCGTCATTGTCCTCCAGCGACCGAGACCGCACACACTGGATTCCCGCTTTCCACTTCCAAACAGACCATACCCTGCATAGCATCGGTAAAATGGGGGCATTCAGGGAACTGACCTTATTTCTATTTGGTTTCCAAATTTCTTGCAGTTAATGTAACGGCGATTGTGATCCTTTCTCGGGGAAAATGTGGACTCTCGAAATGCATCACCCGTTACCTGGTTGGAATGGCAACAGCGGATCTGATGGTGGTTATCGTTGTTGCTTTAGTGGAACAGACCAACAATATCTACATTTATTCCAGATCCCTACTCATCACTCCTGTATGCGCTCTGACACTTGTATTCGGGATGGTAGCGATGGACTGTTCTGTTTGGTTCACGGTCAGTTTTACCTTCGATCGCTTCATCGCAATATGTTTCCGAAAGCTGCGGGAGCGATATTGCACGAAGAGAACAGCAACGGTGCTTATCGTGACCATGGTTATAGTGAGCTGTGGGAAATCTGTCCCGTCTTACTTTGCCATTGAACCCTACGTCATTATTGACAACATGCCGTGGCGGTGCATCGGCTCATATGAATACATTACTTCACCTGTGTGGAGAGGATACGAATTACTGGAGAGTATTTTAACACCATTGCTACCAATCGGCTTTATTCTGGTTTTTAACGGGTTAACCGTAAGACATATCGTTGTGGCAAATACAGTCCGCAGAAGGCTTCGGCACAGCAGCGACAATCAGAAAGATGCCGAGGTGGAAAAACGCAGAAAATCGATGATTTTGCTGTTTTCTATATCAGCTAATTTCATATTATTTTGGATGCCCTATGTAGCCCATTCCCTAAAATGGCAAGTGCAAAACTATTTTTACCAGGACAAATATTTTAACTCCCCGGTATACGTCCTCCAACAATTTGGGTACATGCTGCAAATTCTCAGCATGTGCACCAATACTTGTATCTATACACTGACACAGAGGAAATTCAGAGAAGAGCTGAGGAATGGAATGAAGTATGTGTTTACATTAAATGGTCATCTGTGTAGATAACGCCCGCGTCTAATGACAATTCAGCGGAGTTTTCAAATAAAGCCGTTTTACAATTAACACGTTTGGCAAATATGTCATAAATTCAAACAATCATATGCCTGGTCATCCGGAAATTGCAGAATTGGCAGAAGATTGCTGACTTCATACAGTTCAGGGAGGTAGCAATACAAACGCTCAATGCTGCGGGCGTGATTGTTACATTGGTTGAAGTATGTTCCAAACTATCACAGACACTCGACTGTCACAAGGGCAGTGATTTCTGCAGGGCATTCCGGGTTTTAGATATTGAAAAATGGACAGGGTCGGGTAACAGAGTGTAAAGGGAGTGCGATAGGAAACCAGGGATAGTATCGCAGCTGCAGAAAGGAAGCAAAACGTGGGGCGTTCGTTTGTTAATAGAAAGTGAGACGAACACCACTTATGGAGTACTCTGTACAGCGTCCCACCAGTTTAAAAGTAATACGCAACGAGAAATGTGAGAAACGATCGGGAAGCGGAACTTGGACATGTGCAATGTTATTGGAACTGAAAACTAAAACTTCCACAATATTCTTTGGCACATCCCCAGGTTTAAAGGTTTAGGTATGGCATAATTTCTCAATAGAGTCCAGGAAATATTCAGGTCACTATATGAAGAAATGCAAACTCGCGAACAGTCCGTTCCAGATCTAATATTACAAAAGGGAACGGATCAGGTGACAGATCTCTCCGCGGGTCAGCGTTTCAGAACGACAGGGAGAACTCCCTTACATACACCTTGCGCAGGGATCGGGCCGGGGGCGTGGAATGTATTTAATTGTGGGTCTGCGATGAATGCTGCTACCTGGCAGGAACTTGGGAACGTACATTGGGAAATGATGTACTCGGGGACATGAGCGTCAGATATGTGGAGATTGTTTAGGGAGCACTTTCATGGGGTGCAGTATTGGCTTGTCTGTCCTGGTCCGGTCCGTGAACTCCGCATTCCGGTTCACGGTCCAGTCCACATTCTTTATTCCAGGTTTTCCGTTTTTCCCTTGTTCTGTTTGGTGCTCTAACTGAGTCACCTGATTCTCATTTTGGGCTGGCTACATAAATAGTTCCTCGGTTCTGCTTCATTGGCTGGCCTGTTCCCTTCCCTTCGTTCTGAAGCCTTGCCTGCGTCCTCGCCTGTATCGCTGTCAAGTTCTACAGCCGGAGCAAGACCGGATCCTTGCTTTGTCTAGATAAGGAACTGTCTATCGTTGTTTGGAACTGTCTCTTTGCGTCCTCGCCTTCGCTGGGTAGGTCCGGCCGTTTACCGCTACCTTGAGTTGAAAACTATCTCTCTGTGTTCTGTGAACGAGTCCCGGCCCTACATCCTGCTCCCTAGGAGGAGTGCTGACTCTGTGTAGAGCCCCGGTCCCAAGTCCAGTTCGCAAGGAGGGGTCCCGGCTCTGTGTTCCATGTCTCTGTCTTCCTGTCCACCCAAGACTAACGCTCCGTTTTCCTGTTCTTCCAAGACCAAGTCAAGGCTTCGGGTTCCTGTCCTTTCCATGTGCCTCGTCCTTTGCAGGAGGTCCATGTCTATTCCTGCAGCAAAGCCTCGAAGAACCCAAGCCACGTCCAGTCCTGCAGCCAAGCCTCGAAGAACCCAAGCCTCGTCCAGTCCTGTAGCCAAGCCTCGAAGAACCCAAGCCTCGTCCAATCCTGCAGCCAAGCCTCGAAGAACCCAAGCCTCGTCCAGTCCTGCAGCCAAGCCTCGAAGAACCCAAGCCTCGTCCAGTCCTGTAGCCAAGTCATGTCCTCGCCTAGTTCCGTGGTCCGAACCCAAGTGAGGACCCAGTTTCTGGTTCCTTGTCCAATCTCTGGCTCGGGAGTCCAAGCCCAGGCTCCTAGTTCTCAGTTCCTTGACCTGGTCCCGCTTTCCTAGCCAAAGTCCTAGCCCAAGTGTGTGTTCCTGTCCCAGCTCCTGTCTGTGTCCAGTCCCGTCCCGAAATCTAGTCTAGTCCAGTTCCCCGTACTTCAGTGTCTGTGTATTGCAATTGGGTCCGTTCCCAGCGCCCCCCGTATGACATTGTCTCATTGAGGCAGGGAAAGAATGATAGCGTAACGTTACCCTGTGTGACAATAAATTTCGAGCAACTCGTCAAGAGGAAGAACGATACTTAAAGTTCAGAAAGGAAGGATCAGGTAGGGTTATGGCAAGTCACAATGCAGACTAAGAAGTATTTAATAATGTACTTCAGAATCAAAAGGGGAGTAGGGAAGGCCTTGGCGAGATGCGCTGTGAGGAACAGAAGGAGTCTGGAGAGAGTGTGGACAGATCAGATGTAAAAGAGGAAAACTATTGTCTGGACTCCAAGGAGGCGGTGAAGCTCCTCACTGAATACATTGATCAATCTGAACATAGGGTGAAAAGGCAAATATGCTCGAACATGCCGAAGCTAAGAAAGAGCATGCGCTGGAAACTTGGAAAGCATTATGATGGATGATTCCCTGGTTCCGGAAGGGATAAAGTCCAGGTGATTTGGGAAAGTGAGCGAAGGTATTGCTAAGCTTCTGGACGGGATATTTGGGTCTTCGCTGGCCACGGAAGTATATCTAGAAAGCTGAAGCATGGTAAATGTTATTGCTTTGTTGACGAAAGATAATGAGGATACTTCTTGGAATTATAGACCCGTGAGTCCTACATAGGTAGTGAGTAAACTATTGGAGAGGTTTATTGAAGAGGGAAATTATGACTATTTGGAGAAACGTAGTCTGGCTACGGAGAGTCAACATGGCATGTTGACCTTTATGAGCCAGATTTTGTTATTTCAAAAAGTGAAAATAAAACCAAAAGCAGAATCAGAACAGTCGATGTGGGAGCATTAATTTTGGTCAGGCGTTTGATCAGTTCCCCATAGTAGATTCACTCAGACAGTCAGGAGGCAAGGGATCTAGGGAAACCCGGCTGCGTTGATTCAGATTTGGTTTGCTAACAGAAGGGAGATGACGTAGTAGATAGAGCGAATTCTGGCTGGAAGACAGTGGGCAGCCGTGTTCCACCTGACGAGTCGCAAATGTGGTACACTTTAGACTCTGGTACGCTTTACAACTCTGTTTGGACTCTTCAGTTGCAGTGCTCCGAGAAACAGGGCTGAGGGAAATAACCGATTTAATCTAAACACCCAGCAGCAGCTGGAAAAAGTTAATGGAATTTGGGCTGACAACGCATATCACTGAACTATTGACTGCACCGATGAGTTATCTTAGCAAACCTGTCATTTACATATTACAGGGCAGATGCTACAATAACTTTAAGCATTCTTTGCCAGTGGAGGAGTACAACTTAAAACCAGTATTTCGACATGTTCAGCAGCAGCTTTCGGTGCTCATTAAAAGAACCAGCCTTCCAAAATGCCAATTCCAAATTCCTAATTCAACTATACAACAAGTGATCCGAATGCCAATTTACCTGTGAATCGTGGTTTTACTGTATCAGGTGTAGATACGCTCAAATTTCGGTTCTTTTGATCCTATATCCACGCGGCCAGTGTAGAATCCGTGTCTCCCTCTGAAATCCCTGCTTGCATTTACACTGTCCATCCGCCTCATATTGTTGTATACCTCTATCAATTCTCCCCTCAGTCTTCTACGCCCTGGGGATTAGTTCTAACATAGGTAATCTTTCTTTTTAATTCAAAACATTCAGTCTCGGCAATAGACGTGTTCATTTTTTTCTGTATTCTTTCAAATTTATTTACACCTGCCTTGTAGGTAGTTGAGCAAAACTGCACACAATATTGCAAATTAGGCCCCAATAATGTCTTAAGCAAGATCAACATAACATTGCAACTCCTGTGCTCTGTACTTTGGTCTATGCAGGCCAATGTGCGAAAAGTATTTTTTTTACGACCCTGTCTAACTGCGCGGCAACTTTAATTGAATTCTGGACCTGCATTCCCAGATTCGTTTATTCTACCGTACTACTCAGTGCCCTATTTCTCATTGTGTCAGACCAACACTGGAAATCTAAAACTCCCACAATATTATTTGGCACCTCCCCAGGGTAAAAGGTTTGGGTCTGGCATAATTTCTCAGTTGTGTCCAGGAAGGATTCATGGCAGTATAAGAAGAAAGGTGGACTAGCGAACGCTTCATACCGGATCTAATATTGGAAAAGGAAATTGATCAGGTGACAGATCTCTCCGCGGGTCAGCGTTTCAGAACGAAAGGGTAGAACTCCCCGACATTTACCTTGCACAAGGTTAGGAACAGGGAGCATGGAATGTATTTAACAGGGGGTCTGCGAATTATGGTGCTACCCGGCTGGAACTTGCGAACGTACATTGGGAAATGATGTACTCAGGGAAATACGCAACCGATATGTGGGGATTGTTTAGGGAGTACTGACATGGGGTTCAGTATAGGTTTGTGTCATTGACGCAGGGAAAGGATGATAGCGTAAAGTAACCCTGGGTGACAAGAAAATTGGAACGAGTCAAGAGGAAGAAAGAAAGATACTTAAGATTTAGGGAGAAAGGCTCTGGTAAGGATATGAAGGGTCACAATGTAGACAGGAAATAATTTAATAATGGACTTAGAAGAGTTAGAAGGGCACTTGAGAAGTCCTTGGCAAAGTTGCAGATGACTGGAGATAGTGTGGGAAGTACAGAGGTAAAAGAGGAAAACTTGTGTCTGGAGTCCAAGGAGGGAGTGAAGCTCCTCACTGAATACATTGATGAATGTGAACACAGCGTAAAAAGGCAGATATTCTCGGAGATGCCGACGCTGAGAAAGAGGATGGTCTGGAAACTTACTGAGCTTTTATCCAGGATATTTGGGTCTTCACTGGCTACGGAAGTAGAACTAGAAGACTGGAGTGTGGCAAATGTTATTCCTTTGCAGACGAAAGATAATAGGGATACTCCTTTGAATTATAGACCAGGGAGTATTCCGTCAGTAATAGATAAACGATTGGAGAAGATTATTGCAGAATGAAATTATAAGCATTTGGAGAAACGGAATCTGGCTAAGGAGATTCAACAAGGTTTTTTGAGGGACATGTTGTACTTTATTAGCCAGATTGAATTAATTGTAACAGTGAAAAACAAACAGATGGACCAGAACAGTCGATGTGGGTGCATTAAATTTGGTCCGGCGCTTGATCAGTTCCCCATAGTGGACTCATTCAGAAAGTCAGGAGGCATGGGATTGAGGGAAACCTGGCTGCGTTGATAAAGAATTTTTTTCCTAACAGGAGGCAGATGATGTAGTAGACAGAGTGAATTCTGGCCGGAAGGCAGCGGGCAGCCGTGTTCCGCAAGGTGGATCGAAATTTCCATACAATTTACAACTATATTTGGACTCTGCAGTTCCGAAAAACAGGGCAGAGGGAAGTAACCGACTTAATCTGATCACGCAGCAGCAACTGGATAATTTATAGAGTTAGTGCTGATGACGTAGGCAAATCGCTGAGCTGTTGACTACATCACCTCGTTATCTAAATTGACCTGTCATTTGCATATTGCAGGGCAGATGCCAATTTACGGAATTAGGTCTGATGATGTAAATCCATCGCAGAGCTATTGACTGCACCGCCACGTTATCTAAACTGACGTGCCATTTACATATTACAGGGCACATGTTGCAATGAACGCAAAACAATATTTTCCCATTGAACCCTACAACCAGCATTTCAAAGTGTTCAGCGGCAACTTTTGCTGCTCATTAAAAGCACCAACCTTTCAAAATGCCCATTCCAAATTCCCAATTCAAGTATGCATCAATTTATCCCAATGTCAGATTACCTGTAAATCGTGGTTTTATCACATAGGTATAACACTCACCCAACAGGCTGGTATATGTCTAGGGGAAAAAGAGATCCAGCCACTCACCAACTCCACCTCCCGTACACGCAGGTGCTGTGAGAATCAAGTTTATGCCGCGCGCACACACAGTATCAAACTCACACCAGATACCGTTATGAAATACACTTTAAAGATTTTACTAAAACTAAAAGAGTACTATGCAATAAAACATATATGAAAGAAAAGAAAAAGCAAAAGGCGCCAACTTATCAGAGTTCAGTCAGTTTAGTGCACATCGTTGGAGCTCAACCATCGAACCATTCGACCCCTCGTCACTTACCTCCGACCTCCACGTCCCCGCACCTGGGACCACCCCTGGTGGTCGACCAAGCAGTGCAGCGCACGTCCACCTTCCTCGGCGTCTTCTTCCCGACTCCCCTGAAAAATCCGCGAAGACCCCCAAGCGCCCAGCCTGACAAGACAAAGTAACATTCACCATTTGTTAACAAATGAATACAATCCCCATATCAGCCAGTCTAAAGCTAAGAAACTGCGAGAGAAACACTTATCAGACAAGGAAGCATTCCTGCACTTAACAAACCAAAGAAGCCATTTTGAGTAACATACACAGTACATTGTACATAGGGTCTAGATGCGCTCATGTTTCTATCTATTTAACCGTGAATCCACGTGGCCGGTGTGAAATCCGTGTCTACCTCTGAAATAATTCATAAATGAAACATACAAAACTACATGAGCTAAAAACGCGGCGAGAGCAAAGCGAACACCTGTGCTCACACTTGTCTTCCTTCAAAACCGTCGCCGGTAAATGGAGAATACAGAATAGAAACTTCCAAAGCAAAAGGCCTCAGCACGTATTCTGAAGAACCAATGATTCACTGTACCGGGACCACTGTCACACCCACCTCCAGCCCGGAACTACTGTCTTTATCGCCTTACTGAAGGAGTGAAGGTATATCTCTGCAGAGTGATACTCCCTTTGTCATCTCACATCTGCACTTCCATCTCCTCATGCTGTAACCATCCCTTTTACTCAGTCTCCATGCTTCAGTGTGTGCGAGGACAGAGGGATCGAACAGTATCAACGACTTTCTAGATTGGTCAGTGCTGTGAGACACTAACGTTGTAACCCGGAGATGCAGTCAGTCCGGTATAGGGAACCACTGCACAGAAACAGGGTCTTCAGTCCGTCAGGTCCGGAAGGAATTATTTACAGTGTCTACTCCCATCGACCTGCACACGCACGGTGGCCATCCATATCCCCCGCATCCAATCATCTCTAAAACGTTGAAATCGGAATCTCAATTACCACTCGTGTTGGCTGCACTGTCTACACTCTGACCACCCTCTGGTTGAAGAAGTTTTCACTCATCTTTCCCTTAAACATTTCACAATTCACCCTTCTCCTATGATTTCCAGTTGTATTCTCGCCCAACATCAGTGGAGAAAGCCCGCTTGCATTTACACTCTCAAAAAGCCTCATAATGTTCTATACCTCTATCAAATATCGCCTCTGTCTTCTACCCGCTCGGGAATAAAGTGCTGACATATGTAATCTTTCCTTTTAAATAAAAAACATTCAGTCCGTCACGGCACTAGTCATGTAATTTTTTCTGCATTATTTTAATCTTATTTTCATCTTTCTTCACACAGTATTCGAAATTAGGCCACAATAAAGCCTTAAACAAAAGCAAAGTAACTTCCTAACTCCTGTTCTCAGTACTTTGTTCTATGAAGGCCAATGTGCGAAAATCTTTTTTTTTTTTGGTTACGACCCTAACTGTGGTGCAACTTTCATTGAATTATGGACCTGCATTCCCAGATTCGTTTGTTCTATCGTACTCCTCAGTGCCCTATCTCTCATTGTGTCAGACCAACCCTGGCTGGCCCTCCCAAAGTGCAATATCTAGCACTTGTCCGCGTTAAATCCGATCTGACATTTTTCAACCCATTTTTCCAGATGGTTCAGATTCCGCTTCATGCTCCGTTACTCTTCATCACTGTCGACTACACCCGTAATGTTGCTGTCATCGGCAAATTTGCTGATCCAGTTAACGACATTATTATCCGGTTAGTTGATATAGATTACAAATAACAACGGACACAGCAACGATCCCTGGAACACTCTGCTCATCACAGGTCCGCAGTCAGAGAGCAACCATCCGTTACCACACTACAGCTTCCCCAACGTACCCAAAGGCGAATCCAATGTACTTCCTCATCGTGAAATCCAAATGACTGAACCTGCTCGAGCATCCTCCCCTACGGAACCTTGAGAAATTCCTGGCTGAAGTCCCTGTTAGACGGCATCCACTGCCTTGGCTTCCACACCATTCCTGGTAACTATCTCGTAAAGCTCCGTGAGATTGGTTAGACACGACCAACTACGCACTGGCCCATACTGACAATCGCTAATGTTCCTGTTTGTCCAGATACTTCCCTTCATACCCCATGACCAGTGGAGTCTGAACACCGAGGGCAATTCATCATTACATAATACTTGGCGAGTCCTTTCCGAGCAAAGCCATCGAGATCATCCAGCGGTCGGTGCTGATTTATATATGACCTATTGTTTTTTTTTTAATTCTCCTGCACTTTTTTATCCGACGCGTTGAGAGTAGTCTAGAAAAGCAAGGCGTTATAGCTTTAAATAATTAATCGACTTACTTAACTATAGCAAGATACGGTACGCACGATCGAGCACAGAACATAGAATACTACAGCACAACACACGACGTTCTGAGAGGCTTTCAACTAAGGATCCTCTTCAGTTTGCGTATAAGGAGAAGGTGGGAGTGGAGGATGCTATCACGTATTTGCTACACAAATCCCTCTCTCACCTAGATGGGGTCAGTTGTGCTGTGAGGATTACATTCCTTGACTTCTCTAGTGCCTTTAACACCATCCAGCCCAAGATCTTAAGGCACAAACTAACGGAGATGGGAGTAGACTCTCACATGGTGGATTGGATAGTGGACTACTTGACAGATAGACCTCAGTATGTGCGGTTGGGAGACTGTAGGTCTGACACGGTGGTCAGCAGCACAGGAGCGCCGCAGGGAACCGTACTCTCTCCGGTCCTGTTCACCCTGTACACATCAGACTCCCAATATAACTCGGAGTCCTGCCATGTGCAGAAGTTCGCTGATGACACGGCCATAGTGGGGTGTGTCAGGAATGGACAGGAGGAGGAGTATAGGAAACTGATACAGGACTTTGTGATATGGTGCAACTCAAACTACCTGCGTCTCAATATCACCAAGACCAAGGAGATGGTGGTGGACTTTAGGAGATCTAGGCCTCATATGGAGCCAGTGATCATTAATGGAGAATGTGTGGAGCAGGTTAAGATCTACAAGTATCTGGGAGTACAGTTAGACGAGAAGCTAGACTAGACTGCCAACACAGATGCCTTGTGCAGGAAGGCACAGAGTCGACTGTACTTCCTTAGAAGGTTGGCGTCATTCAATGTCTGTAGTGAGATGCTGAAGATGTTCTATAGGTCAGTTGTGGAGAGCGCCCTCTTCTTTATGGTGGCGTGTTGGGGAGGAAGCATTAAGAAGAGGGACGCCTCACGTCTTAATAAGCTGGTAAAGAAGGCGGGCTCTGTCGTGGGCAAAGTACTGGAGAGTTTAACATCGGTAGCTGAGCGAAGGGCGCTGAGTAGGCTACGGTCAATTATGGATAACTCTGAACATCCTCTACATAGCACCATCCAGAGACAGAGAAGCAGTTTCAGCGACAGGTTACTATCGATACAATGCTCCTCAGACAGGATGAAGAGGTCAATAATCCCCAATGCCATTAGGCTTTACAATTCTACCGCCAGGACTTAAGAACTTTTTAAAAGCTATTATTAATGCTTTTTGAGATAGTGATTTAGATGCATATCATATTTTTTACTGAGTTAAGTATTGTATGTAATTAGTTTTGCTACAACAAGTGTATGGGACATTGGAAAAAAAGTTGAATTTCCCCATGGGGATGAATAAAGTATCTATCTATCTATCTATCTATCTATCTAATATAAGTTCGATCTAACACATCTCCCCTGCATCTGAATCAGAATCAAAGGTTTCAAAGGAACATTTAAAGAATCAGAAACAGATTTAATATCACAGACATACGTCGTGAAATTGTTAACTTTACTGTAGCAGTACAATGAAATGCAGGATAAATAAATATAGAGAAAACAAAACTGAGGTACAGTTGACAGCGGGAAAAAAAGCTGTTCCCGAATCGCTGAGCCTGAGCTTTCAGGCTTCTGTATCTCCTTCCCGATGGTAACACTGTGTAGCGGGCACGTCCTGTTAGTGGGCAATGTTAATGATGGACGCCACTGTGACAAGTATCATCCCTTGTAACAATGATCAATGAGATACAGAGAATCTGTATTTACCAACAAGTATCTTTTATTATTTCTACTAAAACCACGTAGATTTACACACTGTCGCTGACAGCAACATTGCGGGTGTAGTCGACAGAGATGATGGGTACCGGAGCATGAAACGGAATCTGGACCAGCTGGAAAATGGTTTGAAAACACTTGTCTTAACAAGTAGCTACTCTTCTGAGCATGGTCTCAGGTTTATTGCTCTGATTAGATTGTCCCAGAGTCAAGAATCAGTTCAGAGTCCACGCCCTTCACATAACAAATGGCGACTTGTTTGAGAATGGGCTCAGGTTTAGCAGATCATTACCTGAAGCTTCCTGTGTCCACATTCAGTTCCTCTGATTAAATTATTCCAGTGCCAGAATCAGTTCATAGCCCACAAAATGGGGGGAAACAGAGAGGATTGGTTTGTCTGCTTCCCTGTCCTTGATCAGTCTGTAGTTTCTTTTGGCCAACAATGTTTTATGAGCCATTCAATCTGACACGACGGTATCTTTCTCGGGTCTGTTGTCGTCTGTATGCACCAGGGCGGATGATGGAGGTTTTGCAGAGATGCCCAGTGCTGTAGGGGTCGAAGGGGTTTACAGAAATGCGGTGTGATGTAGGGGTTGGAACGGTTTTATTATGTAACCTGTAACGGGTTAAAAGAACCAGCATAAATGGAACACACCTGGAGTCTGGTATTGTTACAAATAAAACACCGTTCAATAGTATCTACGTAATCTCGTAATATAAAACCTGATAAATCAAACAGGTTAGCAGAGTTTATGCAAATGTAAGTGTGTAAATATAAAACCCCAAACTTCTTCAGCTTAGGTGGTCAATGATACAGTCTTACGATGGTATAGGAATGACGTCAGTTCAGTTCGTGATATTAAGTTGAGTAGAATTGAGGAGAGAGAGAGAGCGGTGATTTGTTTTCCAAGTAAGCTGATGTCGTCGATCTTTCCGTTGCCTTCCGAAGTCGTGTTAAAGTTTTGTGATCACACAAAAGAGTACCGCCTTCACGCAGTAAAGCTATCAAAGGTTAAACACACCGATAACATTCCACCGGTCACCCCTTCCCCACACTGCGATCAAAACCCACCCTTTCGTGGGCACTGAAAGTTCATCCAGTGTCTATTTCTTCTGCATTTCTGTCCGTGTCTTCCGTGTGTCTGTGTGTCTGTCTGAAAAGCCATCTGACCGTGTATATATCCCAAACATGCTGAGCGCCAGCTGTCCATTATATAGCCCCGCCCTTCCGTAACCATGGCGACTCACGAGCTGCTCGGTGCTCTCTCTCTCTCTGAATCGGTGTACACCAACTCTCTCTCTTTTTAAAGGCACAGTCCATATTGAATACACCTTAGCATGTCGACACAGTTTTTACAGATAGCGAGGGGTGTCAGCACACTTCTCCACCAATGTGGAAATGTAGTTTACTTGTAGTACCAAACTGGCATTTCTGTCTGTAACAAAATGAAACCCGTCTTGTGTCGGAGTGTTTTGCTAATAATGTTCGCGCAACATTATGCTGAGTGATCCTGAGTACCTGACTGCAGACCGCAGCCCCTACACATTGTTGGCAGAATATGGCATGAAAGGCAAAACTTTTGACAGTGCGGAGGATCAGAGGGATCTTGGGGTCCGAGTCCACAGAACACACAAAGCTGCTACACAGGTTGACTTTGCGGTTAAGATGGCATATAGTGCATTGGCCTTCACCAATTGTGGGATTGAGTTTAAGAGCTGAGAGGCAATGTTGCAGCTATATAGGACCCTGGTCGGATCCCACTTGGAGTACTGTGCTCAGTTATAATTGCCTCACTACAGGAAGGACATGGAAACCATAGAAAGGGTGCAGAGGAGATTTACAAGGATGTTGTCTGAATTGGGGAGCATGCCTTATGAGAATAGGTTGAGTGAACTCGGCCTTCTTCTCCTTGGAGCGATGGAGGATGAGAGGTCGCCTGATAGAGGTGTACAAGAAAATGAGAGACATTGATCGTGTGGATAGTTCGAGGCTTTTTCCCAGGGCTGAAATTGCTAGCACGAGAGGGCATAGTTTGAAGATGCTTGGAAGTAGGTACAGAGCAGATGTCAGGGGTAAGTTTTTTTACACAGAGAGTGGTGAGTGCGTGGAATAGGCTGCCGGCGGCGGTGGTGGAGGCGGAGACGATACGGTCGGTTAAGAGACTCCAGGCTGGTTACATGGAGCTTAGGAAAAGAGGGCTATGGGTAAAGCCTAGGTAGTTCTAAGGTAGGGACATGTTCGGCACAGCTCTGTGGGCCGAGGGGCCCATATTGTGCTGTAGGTTTTCTATGTTTCTACTCAGACGACGGCCACTGCGTTTGCCCCACCTTCCTTTCATTTGCTCTTCCTAATCAATCCCAAATGCCGATTGGCCACTTGTTGATTGGTCACCGATTGCTCTATTGCACTGCCGTGAGCTGCCCCTCGGACAATGAGCCTTATTGAAGTTCCCTCCTCTCCAGATCTCCGATGTCCAGGTTGGCCACTAGTCAAAGCTACTGGACTTACCTCTCAGTGATGACCGTGTCAATGACAGCTGCATGACACTGGCAACCGAGTACATTGTCCTAGACAAGACACCTGCTAAATCTAATGCCACTCCCCTTCGCACTACATATGGACTGCCGTCTCTGTATGCATATTGATCTGTTGTCCCCACATGTTCATTAATCTCTTTCCCTCTATGCAATGTGAATACTCCAGTTAAAGCCATCTCCTGCGTGTGTGCTTCTATTTGATATGTAGTTACACAGACACAATGCAGGCTGACATTTGAGTACAGAAGTGATGACCATAAGTTTCTCTATTCCTCCAACCCTGAGACAATTTTAGATCTAGATTATTTGTTGTTCTCACAGTTCCAGTCCAAGAAATGCCTTTGTCTCTTTCACATTTTGCAAGGGTCATGTGAGAAACGGCAAGAAAAAAATACACAGATATAACTGTAACTAAAAATTTTATTGGTGGCTTATTATACAAATGCCCCAATTGAAGATGCTGTACCTATCTGCAAGCAATGCAACAAGGACTGCTCACTTGGAATAACTTTACAATTGACTTAAATTGTGGTGCTCCTGTCAATATTGTAATGTCATTATGGGTGCAGTAAGAATTAGGCTGAGTGATGACAACTGACAGCTTTACAATCATTTGTAGAATGTAGAAAGGCACCAACTCTATGAATTAATGTATACTCCAATATAATTTAGTAATTGAGCTTCTTACATTGCATAAACAACTGATTAACACATGTTTACAAACTGTATTACATTCCAACAGTTGTTACATTCTCTCATGACTCATGCGGTCCTTTTCGTGGATGCAGACTTCTGGGCAGCATGAGCACATTTCAGATTGGCATCATGCACCGCATCCCACATCAATAGCAGTTCGAAAGGCCGAAAACGGTGCACTAGCAGCAACTCACGGTAATAGCAAGGATTGAACGAGTCATCTTGGGTTGAAGGAACCCTGACTCCAGCTGTCCTGAATCCACTATGGGAGCCTGGGGCTAGTCCAGTCTTGGCCAGACACATCCCCCAAAATACATCATCAATGGGGTATAGTTCAAGGTCTTGGGCTATGTGGTAAATGATGTGAGCTGTATACACAGACATAAGTATGCCCGCTCCACTAACGTATGGTGGGTACGACTTGATGGTGGTCACTATTTCTGGCACATAGTACTTGCTCGACTTCTGGCGTTTGGGCCCAAACCCATAAACGAGATGGCCCACAAACAGGTGTTGGTGAACCTTCATGCCTAGCAAGTAATCAACCATGTTATCGGTGTTGGCAAAGACATCATCATCTCCATTGAAGATGAATTTAGCTCTGGGGCAAAATTCACTGACCCACTGCAGCAACTTGTATTGTTTGAGGGTGAGGTTGAAAAAGGTATCCAAGAAATCCCATTGTAGGACATCTCTGTGTTCTCTGTTTTCCATGGCTAAAAGCTGATTCAATTTCCTGCTTTCTTTTTGGTCAGGAGAGACACCGGAAATAAAGACTGTCTTAATTAGGACCCCATTGAATTCGCGTTCTCTGCCCCAGGTCTTCCTTACCATTTCCCGCCGATCCTGGTTGAAAGGGTGAGATTTGATCACCAGGAGCAGGAAGACATTCTGAGATCCTTCTCGACCACCACATTTGTCTGGGACATTTTGAATCATGTCAAATTCTCGACAGTGTTTATACATCAAGAAGTTTTTTATGTGCTCTTTCTCTTGATGAAATGAGGACAGGTGAAACAATGTCGTGTTCGCGTGGCACTTTGGCTTGAGCACTGATTTAGTTGCATCAGCAGTAACAACCTTGGGCAGGTCATTGCGATGAAAGGTTTCTGCAACATCATCAGTCTCTCGACGTTGGTCATTATCCCAGAACATGAAGAACAATCCCAGAGTAAGCAAAACACCCAGCACTACTTTCTCATAGAATCGCCGACGTCTTCTCATCTTTCACCTGAAATAAAGAAAAAATATGGATTAATTCAAAGAAAACTTTACATTTACATGATGCTTGAGAAGAATGGGAAGTTTAAACTGTAATGAGTTTCACTAATGATTTGTAACATTGACCTCAAAATGGTGGTGAGGTAAGGAATAGGCAGGGCCCTACACACTGTTGAAAGTTTAATTGACCTGAAGCATTCCATCCCAGCAGAAAAACAAATCTACCTATAGGATACCATCACTGTCATTAAACTGAAAATCGCATAGTTTTTTTCTGGGCCTTAAAGATATATGATTCCAAAGGCTTTATTCCACCTCGCTTCACAGCTCTCATCACTCCTCTCGGGGCTTAATCTGAGCTGGGCCAGACATAGAGCAATATAGCAAAATGCAGACATTTTGGTCCATGATATTGCACCTGTTAATCTGCTCCAAGATCAATTGATCCTTACTCTCTCAAATAGCTGTCCATTTCTCTTTCATCCATGTGTCTATCTAAAAGCCTCTTAAATCTCATTGATGCATCTACCCTTATCACTACCCAGGCTGTGCATTCCATACAACCACAATTTTCTTTTTGTTAAAAAAAAATACTACTTCTGACAAACCCCTATACTTTTCTCTAATCACCTTAACATTATGTCCCCTCATATTAGTCATTTTTGCCTGGGAAAATGTTGTTGGCTCTCCATTCTATCGATGCCTCTTATCAACTTATACACCTCTATCAAATCACCACTCCCCACCCACCCCCCAACCCCACCTTTGCTCTAAAGAGTAAGGTCCCAGCTCGTTCACCATTCAGGTTGAGTTCACAGGTTACTGATACTATGGATGATGATGCATTATTGACCATTGATTAGTAACTGAATATATGGCAGTGCAGGGAAGGTAACGTGTTAGCATAGGTACTGAAAGCATCTGATTTTCATGGTATTTCAACCTGGTCTATGTATGCCTACAATAGGAGAAACAAAGTGAAGTATACTCAAGGACCTTGGCTTTTTGCTTCTATTTTAACCAGAGAATTGTATTCAAAGTTAAATTGGCAGTGGCCCACCCACCCTGCCGTCCATTGGTAAAGCCACTTTATGAAAGGCTACAACTAAGGCATAACTAGTCCCAATGGCAAGGTTGATTCCACCCAGTCATTCAGTAGTAAGCAATTGTGACAAGACAGCGAAGCCATCGCAGGCCCATATCTATTGAAGGAAAACGGCACCAGCATCACCTACGGCAGGAATTTACGCTTCATGAAGAGCAGTGAACCTTAGACTCCAAGAGTCTAGAAAAAAGCACAAGTAACTGGTAGCAGAACAGGGCAGATAGTTAGCATGATCCACAATGTGTATGAGTAAAACCTTGGATGCCAGGAGCCCTGAAAAGACGCCAGTGACTGATAGCAGAACGATGTGTACAAGTAAAACTATTTGCACTGGAATGCAACTTGAGTCATTTTAAAATTATGCAATCCTAGAATAATGCAATCTAAACAGGCCCTTCGGCTTAACTGGTCCATACCAATCACAGAATCCTCCCTGCTGGTCCCAGTTGTCTTGTTTGGCCCATAACTCTCCAATCCAGTCCCTTCCATGTACCTGTCCAAATGCCTGTTAAATGTTGCAGTTGAACCCACTTCAACCACTTCCACTGGTAACTACTTCCGGGTACTCACTGTCCTCTGTGTACAGAAGTTATCACCAAGGTCTGTTTTCAATTTTTTCCCTCTTCTCTTCTATCTGTGACCTCTCATGTTGGACTCTCCAACTTTCCAATAATGACAATCTACCTTATCAATACCCCTTACGATTTTAAACTTCTGAGGTCACCTCCCATTCTCCAAGGAATAAAGGTCCAGCATGGCCAGCCTCTCTGTAACCCAGGCCCTCTAGTCCAAAAGCATCCTCGTAAATCTCTTCTGCACCCGCTCCAACTTGGCGGCGTCTTTCCTATAACAGGGTAACCAAAATTGTAGATAATGTTCCAAAAGTGGTCTCAACAAAAACTTATGTAACTGCAAATAATGCCCCGCCCCTAAACTCTACATCATAACTGATGAAGGCTAGCATGCTAAACGCTTTTTTAACCATCTTGCTTTTCAGTGAACTATGCATTTGTCCGTGCCTTGCCTTTCATTGTATAAGCCCTACTCCATTTGAATGTCTATCACCTCACATATCACCATATAACAATTACAGCACGGAAACAGGCCATCTCAGCCCTTCTACTCCGTGTCGAATGCTTGCTCTCACCTAGTCCCACGGGCCCGCACTCAGCCCACAACCCTCCATTCCTTTCCTGCCCATATACCTAACCAATTTTACTTTAAATGATAATGTTGTACCTGTCTCTACCACTTCTACTGGAACCTTGTTCCACACAGCTACAATTCTCCGAGTAAAGAAGTTCCCCCTCCTGTTACCATTAAGCTTTTACCCCCTAACTCTAACCTCATGTCCTTTACCTTGAATCTCCCATACTCTCAATGGAAAAAGCCTATCCACGTCAACCCTATCTATCCCCCTCGTAATTTTAAATACCTCAATTAAGTCCCCACTCAAGCTTCTAAGCTCCAAAGAATAAAAATCTAACTTGTTCAACCTTTCTCTGTAACTTAGGTGCTGAAACCCATGGAACATTCTAATAAATCTCATCTGTACCCTCTCTATTTTTTTGACAACTTCCCTAAAATTCGGTGACCAGAAAAGTACACGGTATTCCAAATTTGGCCTCAACAATATCTTGTTCAATTTAAACATTACATCCCAATTCCTATACTCAATTCTCTGATTTATAAAGGCCAGCAAACCAAAAGCTTTGTTCACCATCATATCCACGAGATTCCACCGTCAGAGAACTATGCGCCATATTCCTAGATCACACTGTTCTACTGCATTCTTCAATGCCCTACCATTTACCATGTATGTTCTATTTTGATTAGTCCTATCAAAAAGTAGCACCTCACACTTATCAGCATTAAACTCCATCTGCCATCGTTCAGCCCACTCTTCTAACTGGCCTAAATCTCTCTGTAAGCTTTGAAAATCTACTTCATTACTTCATTATCCACAACGCCACCTACCTTAGTATCATCTGCATGCTTACTAATCCAATTTACCACCCCATCATCCAGATCATTGATGCATATGACAAACAATATTGGACCAAGTACAGATCCCTGAGGCACACCACTAGTCACCGGCCTCCACCCTGACAGTTATCCACCACTACACTCTGGCATCTCCCATCTAGCCACTGTTGAATCTATTTTACTATTCTATATTAATACCTGACGATTGAACCTTCCTAACTAACCTTCCGTGTGGAACCTTGTCAAAGGCCTCACTGAAGTCCATATAGACAACATCCACTGCTTTACCCTCGTCAACATTCCCTTTAACCTCTTCAAAAAATTCAATTTTCTGTCAAACATGAGCTTCCAGGCACAAGTCCATGTTGACTGCTCCTAATCAGAACCTGTCTATCCACATAATTATAAATACCATATCTAAGATTACTTTCCAATAATTTACCCACCACTGACGTCACAATTACAGGCCTATAATTTCTAGGTTTACTCTTAGAACCTTTTTTCAACAATGGAACCACATGAGATATACGCCAATCCTCCGGCACCACCACCTATTCTAATGATATTTGAAATATTTCTGTCAGAGCCCTTGCTATTTCTACACTAACTTCCCTTAAGGTCCTAACGAATATCCTGTCAGTTCCCGGAGACTTATCTACTTGTATAACCCTTAATAGAGCCAGTACTTCCTCTTCTTTAAACAGCTCAGGTATTTGTAAAGTAAAGGTGATAGCGGAGTAACACACCGACGGGAGTAACGTGAATAGACCCGTTAGTCAGGAAAGTCATCTGATTGATAAGGTTATTTATTTCCAATAAGTCAACACGAATCTGATGGTGGAATATGTTGTACTCTTTTGGACGTGGTTATGTCCAGTTTGTAATCACATAGTTGTTGTCCTTCATTGTAATGGCCCAATTGTGGACAAATATTTAAGATTGCAGTGTGGAGTTAAATCTGGCGAAAGGGAATGTCCTGTGTTCAAAAGAAAAGATTATTCCAAAATCATAACTTTTCACCAGAGTTCACATGTCCCATCCTGCTACTGTGTCTTTCCTATAAGCCCACAGCGATTTCTGCCCTCAGCTGTCACTGAAGTTTATAGTCTGACAGTAAATTTGTCCCAAAGTAAAAAATAATTTCATCCGATGGCACCACCCGATCTGAACCAGGATGCGGGTCGCGGTTGCTCCCTGGAGCAGATCGATTTGTCGTGAGATACTGTATGTAATCATTGTCACCGTGTACAGAGGTACAAAATTAAGCCTGGATCGAACAGCACATCAGAACCATTGGCTCGAAGGAGTTTTTGTGTCGTTTAGTTCCTGCGCTGTGGAGCAGGGTCTGGAGTTACGGGCTGATGAGTGTGAGTGCAGGCTTATGTGTGTGTTGTCAACTGAACATTACTCTGATTGTGTTCACTTACTGTTTGGTCCCACGGAATTCCGGTGCTCGGATTCGCTGCTAACAGAATCAGGAGCTCAGCACAGAGTAAACACAGAGACTGTACTGGGTGGGCGACGTTATGATGAGTTAATACGCCCATTTGTGACGGCAGGTTTTCTAGTGTTTCTTCTTATGGTCCGGGGCCCCCATTCCGGGTCTTGATCTGGACCGCGGACTCCGGACTCCGGGTCTTGTAGCCGTCCTTCCTTTCACCCTTTGAGTCAATAAGTCACACCTGTGGATCATTGTGGCTTGTTTGGACTCAAGGAGGCGCACCTGCTGCCCATCGGCTGGTCGGTGGATATAAGGGGCTGGGAGACTGAGTCTAGTTGGGGTGGGATACAGAGAGAGATGATGAGAATTAATCTAAGTGAATTGGGGGTGCAGGAATTCACATTAAAGTGGTGCTGGGCATGGGTGAGAGAACATAGGTCAGGGTATTTTTAGCTTAAGGGGTACAGGGTTTTTTTATAGGATATGATGGATAAACAGAAATAGGGTACTAGGATGGGGAGGATAAAGTGTAGGTTAGGGTATGTGTATGTGTGCGATTGGGTGAAGGGCTTTAGAATGGGAGTCAATCGCATACTCTGGAACAGAAGGAGGCGGCAATGCACCATTAAGTTGGGTGCCAACCGGCGTAAAACACGACAGAGAGAGAGAGAGAGAGAGAGAGGAAGAGTCTAGATGGGGGCCGTCCTGCTCTGAACCTGTTTTGTCCTGCTTCCCTGGTAGGCGCTGGTCCCGCGGTTCCGTCCGGTTTGCCCAGCTGGCGCTGTCGCGCTGTCCGGCTGTCCATCCCGTATTGACCTCCTCGTCCTGTGTTGCGCTGATCGTCCTGTTTTCCCTGTGCAGACCCGTGCGCCATGTTTGTCCTGCTGGGGCTGTTCGGCCGATCTTCGTTCCTGTTCGCCCTGTCTTGGAGTACCCACCGATAATCAACTACTTCTGTGAGTCAGTCTCGGAGTCATCCTGGACTTAGTCCCCTTCCTATCCCTTGCCTCCGTCGGGTAGGTCAGGCCAGATTGCCGTTACCTGGCGGAGGGCTCTGCCCCTTTTCCTACCCCTCCCACCCCTCGTCGGGGTCAGGCCGGATTGCCGTTACCTGGCGGAGGGTTCTGCCCCTTTTCCTACCCCTCGCCCCCGTCGGTCAGGTCAGGCCAGATTGCCGTTACCTGGCGGAGGACTCTGCCTGTTTCCTACCCCTCGCTCCCGACGGGTGGTACCCCGCACCTGCCCAGTTTTACCGCGTCTTGCCCAGGCCTCTGTGTTCACGCCTGGGAGGCGGAAGTGCCAAGGAGTCCGAAGGTCTCTGCCCCTTTCCTACCCCTCACCTCCGTCAGGTAAGTCAGGCCAGATTGCCGTTACCTGGCGGAGGACCCTGCCTTGCCATGAACTCCAAGACCCTACTTTGCCTGAACTATCTCTGAACCCCTGGAGCACCTTTGAATGCCACGTTCCTCCCGCCATGGTCACTCCACCTTGGTCTATCCTTTAGTTGTACCTGTCCTGCCCCTAGTACTTCAGTGCCTGCGTCCTGCATTTGGGTCCATTCCATGTCCCCTTATGACATTTCTACCATTTCAATACTGATTTTAACATTGTGTGGTTTTGCGGATCCCTCTGATTTTTTTTTGCAGGAGTGAGTGTGCTATTTTAGCAAAGACAACAAGTATGTGTCAGTGATATTGAAAATTAAACTTTATGAGTTAAATCTCATTGTTGATAACAAATGTCGATGTGCATTGTGTTATGCTCCTCCGGTACCTATTAATAGGGCCACTGATTGTATGTCCGTGGTCTTCTACTGCCGTTGCCCATTTAGTCCAATGTTCGACATGTTTCGCGTCCAGTGATACCGCTCTGCACAGTGCAGTAGTTCGTGATTATTTGAGTTACTGTCGTCTTCCTGGCAGATTGAATCAGTCCGCCTTTAACCACCGATCGCTCTCATTACCAAGACGATTTTTATCTCTCAGAATTGCCGCTACCTGATTTTAATCACAGCATCATTCTCCATAAACTGAGACTGTTAAACTTGACAATCCCAGGAGTTCAGCAGTTCCTGCGATATTCAAACTGCATCCGCTGGCACCGACAAACATTCCACTCTCAAAATCACTGAGATCACATTTCAGCTCCATGGTGATGTTTGTTTGGAGACAGAACGTACCCTGTGCTAAGGAACAGGTCACGGAGTGACCCACTGATAATGCTGTGGGTTTAGTTAATAATTACCACCAGGAGCTGACTGAGCATTAACCAGCGTGTGTTCATTACTTACAGAACCCGTAACACAGCCTCACTGGGACAGGGTGGCAACAGAACCTGGAGCCGCGGTACACGGTAAGAGGCTCTATATACTGAAATATAAACATCACAAAGGCAGTCAGACACTTTTATGAACACGAATGGAATTGATAACGTTGATCGACATTAGAACTGTAGCGAATCGCTTTTAAGTGAATTAATAATTCCCTTCATCTAATTGAATTGATCTGACTGTGATCTCGGCTCATCACTCCTGCATCTCACCTGTAAAATCTCACTCATTTGTGTATCACTACACTGCAGGATTGCAATATTAACTGAAAGACTCTCCTTCTGCTGAATATTGAGGACGATCATTCCCATGACACACTAGACCCAGAGAGGGAGAGAGAAAAACATCTCAACTGTCTTCAACTGGCGGTGCTTGGTTTCAGACCCTCACACAACAGGAACTATCAAACTGTCAACTGTCAAACTCCGCGGCATACTTTATGTCTCATCGAAGTTCCCCCTCATTTTACCAAATTTTCGCGGATACAATCAAGTGCACTGTTATAAAAAAATGTATACAAGCAGGTATACATTCCATCACCAACTACTGCTCTATACATGCTGGAATCTTTCCCGCCATACCCTGGGCTCGTAGCTTGTAACTCTTACCTCACCAGGTGCTGCATTCAACTAAACCTCTGGTAGTTCTAACTAACAAAAACAAAAAAAACGATTCCTGGAAAACTCACAATGATGTCAAATGTTACAGGAAACTTTACTGATGTACTGTACATCATTGAGGTGGGTACACACTGGCTGGAGAGAGGTTGCACAAGATGTGAGTGAATGAGGAGATGGAACCATGTGGGTGAGGGATGAAGGACAGTCACTGGTGGTTATTCAGCAATACACGGGCACTGAACAAAACGTTAGAAAAAAATTCTAAAATGACAAGCCTAGATCAAACAACAATAACTTTGGCTTAGGCACATTGCCCCACCCCAAACCTTATCAAAGCGCCACAGAAAGTATCCCATCCGGATACATAACGCCTTCATAAGTCTACCGCTCTACCCTTGACTGCAAGGAACTGCAGAAAACTGTGGGCACAGCTGAGGACATGACAGGAACCAGACTCCCCTCCCTGGACTGTGACTGCACTTCCCATTGCATCAGTAAAGCAGGCAGCATCAAAGATCCTCATAACCCTCGCTATTCTCTCTTCTCAGCCGGGTCGAAGATTTAAAATCACATTGAAAACACAGAGCACCAGGCTCCAGGAAACATTCCAGGCTGCTGTTGTAAGCACATTGAATGTTTCCCGTGTGATAAGTTAGACTCTTGATCTCACAGTCTAACTCGATATACACTGCACTCTCTCTGTAACCATAAGGATTTGTAACAATATGTTATCACCTCAATGCGCTGTTGTAATGTGCTGTACAAGTTTGAGAAACCCAGATCACAGGAAAAGGCTTATTTCTTGCATTTATTGGGGTTATAAAACCGGAATCATTGGCTGCGCTTCAGCAAGTCGGAACAGTGGCATGGATTCAACAAAGATAAACACAACGATGGCCACCCAAAACGAGAGGCCGTGAGAGATCTGGATCTCACTGCCTTGTCTGAATGGGCGAAAGATGGATCTACTCAGACAGATGGAGCAGTGTCCCGAAGGTGCAATTACCCGCTTTAACCTTCTCTGTCTGCAAAAACACAACAGCTGGAAGGGCCGCGTTTCGCGCCCTGGAATGATGTAAAACAATTGTAGACACCGGCTATCGATCCAGTTGAAGTTTGGACCCGATGTGGGGCCGGGTGATGAAGGTAAATTTCCCGGGATAAACCTCAATGCATGAGTGCAGTCTCGGTATCACCACCCCATCACGCTCCTAGGACCAGGGCAAGAGGGGCTGAGCGGCGGCTCATCTCAGTCGGTTTGTTGTGAAGGTCCCACAACACAGACCGACCCCGGCAGGTTCTGTCCAGCAAGCGCAGAGAGGCCGCCAGATCGGGAAAGTTAACTGGATGCATTACCCTACATCAGAGGTCCACACTCGGGACCGGCCTCAGTACTCACCGATGAGAACTTGTTTTCACGCCCGGACAGTGAGCCCTCCTCCGGATTCCCGACTCTGGGGGTGATGGTCGTCTCCGAATCCGGACCCTACAGACGATCCGCCGCCGCCGCCGACCCGCTTCAACACAGAACTGAAGGAAAGTCCGGACTGTAATTTATGTCATCAGAGCCCGGGGCGGAGCCTCGGAAACAAGGCAGATCTGCGGTAAAATGGGAGCGGGGAAGGGGCTCACGTGACTTACACATACATGTACGTCCGTGAAATTTCGCAAGATTTTGCAATTTCCACCGTCAGCTGAGATTCTAATACTAAAACTTTCTTAAGAACATGCGAATATATCACAGATCTTGTAGCTAAGTTTAGATATACAAACATGACAGATTGTACAACAGTCGAGTGAGCACACATCCTGCAGGTGTGCCTGAGTTAACTCTCAGCGAGCAAGAAGTAGTTTTTACTGATCTGCATCGAGTGTGAACTCCCGCCGAGGGAACTGCGGATCCGGTTGCGGAGAGAGGAGCGGAGCCCGTCTGAAGCATGTTGATTCGTACTGAGCGGATGATGGTGTTAAACGCCGAGTTCCATCGGGAACAGCAGTCTGAGGTGCTCTTGCTGTTTGTGTGGGGTTGTTTCGGTGCCCCCAGGCAGAGTGGAGCGCCGGTGGGAGTGTATCATTGAGACTGTAATCCCCAGCAAGCAATGATTAAATCTGACCAGTGTCTCTTTTTAGAATCATCGGGACATCCGTGATTTTCAAATTCCTGCAACCCTTCGATATTTCCAACAACTACTCTGTTTGTTCTTGTCTCCTCTACTCAGGTAAATTGTCGGCATGTTTTGTTTCTCTGTTCCTGCTAGTTCTGTTCTCCTCAAATCTGTCTGTCCTGATCCATTCATGATCCCACGTCACAAACCCGCAGAAAGCAAGGGAGCGGATAGCGTGCAACGGGGTGGGGGGGGGGGGGGAAGATGCGGAAGTCCGCACAGAAAATGCACAGACACCTTTATGACTCCTGGGACACGAGGAGCCTGTGGCGAGTACACACACCAGAACGGATTACAGGTGGCCTCACACGACAAAAAGTGCTACGCCTCCATTCCTCACAGGCTGAATGCTTCCTGTGCACAATTTAACCAATTGAATGTCGTGCCGCTGAGGAGAAGCCTCCTCTCTTCCAGAGGAACAGACACTCAGTCTGGCCGGAGCCGAGGTGGGGAGGACGCTACCCAGGGGAAACCCACGCAAACCCGCAGAGCCGGACAATTTGCCCAGGCAGGTGCAAAGGGGCAATACGTCCCATGTAACAGAGGTCACCGTTCCACCCCAACACTCCCCCCCAGGGTTGTAGAAGCATTGAAACACACAAAACCGACATCAAAATACAAGGCTGTGCCGAACACGTTCCTACTTTAGAATTACATAGGCTTTACCCATAGCCCTCTATATTTCTAAGCTCCCTGTAACCATTCTGGAGTTAAAAGATCCTATCGTTTCCACTTACACTACCGCAGGCGGCAGCCCATTCCACTCACTCACCACTCTCTGTGTAAAGAAACATACCGCTGACATCTCCAAGCACGTCAAAACTATGCCCACTAGTGCTAGCTATTTTAGCCCTGGGAGAAAAAGCCTCTGACTATCCACACGATCAGTACCTCTCAATATACTGTACACTTCTATCACGTCACTTCTCATCCTCCGCTATCCAAACGGTGTACTCAGTCCGCCACTATGCAAACTGCTGTCTGACGTCTGCACTGCCAGATTCAGCTCAAACAACATCATCAGGTTCTGTGATGATATTACAGTGGTCGGTACCATCAGCAACAATGGTGATTCAGCACACGGAGAGGAGGTTGAGAGGATTGTTAAATGGTGCGAGAACAGCAGCACCAGTGTCAGCGTGGAGAAGAGAAAGTGAAGCGATGATGGGGAACCAAGAAGGCAGAGATCGACCACTCTCCATTGATCATCAATAGTTCTGCTCTGGAGAGGGTGAAGAGGACGAAGTTCTTTGGTGTGCACATAACAAACGATCTAACCTGGACCCACAACACCTCCACACTAGTCAGGAAGCCACAGCAGCGTCTACTGGAGCACCATGGAGAGTGTCATGTCCGGCGCCATCTTTGTATGGTACGGAAGCTGCAAGGCATCGAACCACGGGACAATAAAGGGGAGAGTAAAAACCGCCGAGAGGATGATCGGGGTCTCACTCGGCCCTGTTTGTGACACTTTCCGGGAGCGTTGCAGACGAAGGGGCCAAAGCATTGTCGAGAATCCGTACCACCCATCCCATGATCTCTTTGACACACTGCGGTCAGGATGAAGGTGCATGCATATCAGCACTAGGAATGCCGGGTAATAACTTCTTCCCTCGGGTTGCGAGACTAATGAATATCCCGCCACCACTGAGGTCTCGTCACTTGGGCAGCGAGCTGTTTGCTAAATGTTTACTGTTTCCCAGTGCGGTGCTTTCCTACACGCACTTTGTATTCCATTAACCTGTTTAGAGTACAATATATTGGTTTGTCTGTTGTGTGTGATAGAGGTATTGTGGTTGCACCGGGGTCCTGAGGAAGGTTTTTTCGCTTGTGTGGAGAATTTTGGTCCGGTGGGCTGGATAAATACTTTTACGGGACTATAGCATCATGTGTGTGTTTTGCGTAATGCCTGGATTACAATAAAATCCTGATGGCGCCCTCTAGCGTCGACAAAACACGACGTCATTCTGCCCTCTGACCTTCAGCTGTACACCAAGAGGCCACGTGACTTCAGTTTTTTTTTCCTCCAGCTTGCTCAGAACAATCCGAAATATGGAAATGTTGAACAAACCATACCTGTTAGAATCAACCATAAGGATTGTAAGCGAGGGCGTTGCTCTCCGGAGGGATTGCTCTCCATGTCACGTCAATAAAGAGTGTCCTAACGAAAACCCGGGTCCCAGTCTTGTGCGGAAAGGAAAATCCCTGACAATCTGGCGGCGGGGATGGGATCCCTGTGTACGGGATCCAGCTGAGCCCCGACAGAGTAATTGGCCCCTCGGACAGGAATCTCATCCCTACCTGTGAGACTTCCCTGAGAGACGGGAATCAAGATCAGGACCAGGGCGATGCGTGAGTAAGGCAGTCCCTGACCGGCCGGTTCCCAGTTCCTGAGCTCTGTTAAGAACAAGAACGAAACTGGGAGAGGAGATCAGACCTAATGGACGAAATATTTCTGTTAAATTTAAGGGGAACCTATTATTCGTATATGTTAATCAGCTGATTACGAAGCACGGTTAGCATAGGAAACAGAACGTAGAATACTAATAACTCGAATAAATGAAGATAGAAATACATATTAAAATGGGAAACCAGGCCAGTAGGTCTTGGTCAAGCAAATTAGAAGAGAAGAAAGGACGCCCCCATGAACGACGCCCGGCCGATCCGAACGCGAAGGCCTCAGTGAATAAGGACACGGAGAGGAAAATTGCAAAATACAAGAACACAGAAGAATTATTGCGCGACACGTTAATTCCTCTGGGTTTGTCTGCCTATAAGGTTTAGTTGGAACCAAGGAACAACAGTTACTCTGTTACCTTTACCAGTGATTTACATGGCTGTATCAAGCAGACTGGCCCTATGGAGACTCTTCCGATTTGGTAAAAATGGAAAACTGAAAGGGAAACACTGCGTTGATTCTGGGGGTGAGGATTCTCGCTGGGATCTTAATTACATATGTTACTAAATGGGAAGAGATGGGAAAGCGGCGCTAGCTCCCTAAGGGAAACGCCAGAAATAGGGAAAGTAACAGTCCGATGGCAGATTCTAGCGTCACTCCGAAAGCTCCATTGGGAGGCCTGTCGGCTCCGCTGGCGCTTCCGCCGCCCCATGAGGCCCCATGAAGACAGGGAGGGTATTGAGGTGGCAGTGGGATTGAAACAAAGACCACAGAACTGGCTGCCAGCCCCGTCTGCGGCAGCACCGGATGCTCTCCAGGACCGGAGCACTGCCGCTGTGCCCGATTCTTTCGGAGCCTGGGGCGGGGACGGACTCTCCGTTCATCGAGGTTCGAGTTTCCACCAGAGAGGGGAGAGGTGTTGCCCGATCGCCTCACAAGGTGATGGACCTCTGTATTCCGCCGGATAATGGTGGACGATGTCCCTATTTTAAAACCCTGGACTCCGGCTGAGGTATGTAGTCCGATCAGGGACAGCCCGATCCGCTGAGAAAACCTGTAGCCACTCATAATTGGCATACTCCGACCTGTCAGATATTGAAACCTCTGCATGGCGTTTTACAGGCGCGTCTCCGTATCATATACGGAATTTCCTTGGCTGAGGCGGAGACCAACTATTCCTGCCAAGGCTACTCCCGAGAGAGACTGGCCCCCGTCAGTTGGAGAAGATGCCGACAGGCTATGGAAACGAAGGTGCGCGAACTTAAAGCCCGTATCCTTGCCGCAGCTCGACAGCCTGGATGCTTTGGAGAAGTTGCCCGGTGCATGCGAAAGAAAGGAAAGACCGTCACTGACGTCATCGCTCGATTCAAAGACACCCGGGACGCAAATGCGGAAAAACCCCTGGACCAGCAAAATGCCCGGTGGGCTGGACAAACCTTCCCGAACTGACTCCGACCTGAGGTCGCCCCTGCCTTTTAATTGACCGATCTGAACTGGCAGACCCAGCAACGGAATGTGGTGACCCAGATCCTGACCAGCATGGAAGGACATGGGTTGTTTAAGATCGCGGGAGAAAGGGGGCAGTCCACACAGAAAGGGGAGTGGAAGGCGGGAGTTCGGCCAAGGCCCCGCGACAAGAGGCAGGACGTACGTAGGAAATGTGGGCGAAAGGGGCATTAGGCCAGAGGGAGCCGAGGCGACGTGGAGTGAAAAGATAGGAGAGGATAGGGAGAAAGGATGACCTGTGAATACCCCTGGGAAGTGACTCATTTCACTCTGCATAACCCCTTCAGGTCCCAGTAGGGAGGCCACGAGGGGAAGACGATACAGCCGGCTCTGATCGGGCTCCATGAGAAGCCGCAGGAGGATCCATTCCCGGATGTAGAAATAGCTGAGAAACGAGTCCGTGTCCTGGTCGATTCCGGCGCCACTATACCGTCCGTCAGCCCCTCTGTGGCACTGCCTGAGAGTACTATGTGTATAGAGACCGTGGGTATAACCGGACTCCCCATGACCGACCCATTTTCCCAGCCCGTAGAGATCAGGGCGTGGCAGTGACGAGAGCGCGAATAAAACGTAGGATGAGAGTAATAATTGGTGGAACGTGCAGATGGCGGGATGCGTGAGCCGAATGGTGCTGTGTCTCTCTGGGCTTCTAAACGAGTTTAATTCTCCCGGCTGTCGCGGTCTCCGCTGACGACAGTTCTGTAGTGCCTAGGTGAGAAGACAGCGATCTCCTGTGAAAATAGGCCAGATATTTAGTTGACTAATTGAGATGAGCAGATATTTCTTTCTTTCGTTTTTTTATTAAACTTTTTATTGATTTAAAAAGAGCATATATACAAACAAGGGGAGAATTATATCTATCTATCTAATTACGTCTATATATATCAATAACAATACAAACAGAAAGTGAAATAAACATTATCAAAATCATGCAAAGAATTTAGCTAATATGTAGTATATAATAAAAACAGAAAACAGCTAATTCTGCTTTTATCAGTTCATAAAGAGAGAAAAAATATTTTTTTAAAAAGAAGAAAAAACCTATTACACTATATGAAAAAGGGGGAAAAGGGGGAAAAAACGAGCTGGGCAGTCCGTTCTGAGGATACGACCAAAAAACGAGGAAAGACTTTCTGATCAAATCTAAAACTTGGAAAATAAATAATTGGATGAGCAATAAATGAAATCAAATTAAAATATCGTGAGCGGATATTTCGCTGCGCTGATGAACTGCTCTCTGAACTTGAACTGAGTTACCCCATAAATAAAGGTGTTTGTGCAGCAACTTAATATCATCAGCATGTATCCGGAATGTTGAAATACGTATTCCGAATCGTTGTAATTATTTGGATCCAGCCTGGCAATGGTGTAATAAAGGAATTCAGTAACATTCACCGACCACAGGATGATGAAGCTTCCGGAGATGGTGAGACGTAAGATCACAGACCTCCTCCTGCTCTCCATCTCCGGGTCACTGCGGTTCTCCGCCATTCTCTGACCCCTCAGCCCCTTACGGACGCGACTAGTCACTAAAATGTGTCTGACTGTCAGACCATTGTACAGTAGTATTAACACGAACGGGAGTAATGGCACCAGAACGGTAGAAAGCCAGTCATATCCCACCCAGCCGGGATCCGTATAGTAGCCCGGCTTTGTAATACAGTCCCAGGGTATATTGTCAATCACTTTCACAGGATGATATATAAAGAAATAGGGCACATTTTTAAACCAGAATAGAACGCCCGCTGTTGTCAAAACCACAGCCGCAGTTTTCCCAGTGCAATACTTTCCTCTCCGCTTCTGGCAACAGAAAACGACAAACCGATCAAATGTAAAAATGACGGTGAACCAGAGAGAACAGTCTGTGGCTGAAAACCCCAGGACAGAGATCACACTGCATACGGGGGTGATGTCCAGGAAAGTCTCGGGGAAGTAATAATAACTGACCCGTCACAATATGACCCGAAATATGATGGTTAATACATCCGCCGTGGCCATGGCCACCAGGTAGAGAGTAGTGCAGGTAGAGAGGCCGCACTTTCCCTGGGACAGGATCACAATCGCCACTAAGTTCACTGGGGGAACAGAGAGAAAAAAAAGTGAATTACTGTCTCGCCACTCCGTGAGTCTCCGGAGAGAGATAAGCTGGAAATTCAGAACAATCAAACTTTGCTGACAACAATTTCAGTCAGTTTAAAACGTGTAAACCGGCAGTCGCAGCCATCACATGCGTGTGTGGGGTGAACGTGTACGGTACTCGGTACTGGCAGAGGACTAGTGTTGGGGAAGGAGGCATTGTCAACAGGTCGTCGACGGCGATTTGGGGAAATCATTCTAAATTTTCAACCATTAGGTTTTCTGCTGATGGTCAAGTCCTGGAAACCGGATATATTGATTGCAGCGTTTCCCTCACCCGGGTTCTGTCACTCTCCCCATACATCGACGGCCTGGTCCCTCCGCCTCTGAACAACGTTCTCAGCAAACTCATTTTCACCGTACTCATGCCATCCTTCTCTCCTCGACTTCCGTTCGTCACCCGCACAGAGGAGACCAGCTTAGCTCGCCACTTTTAAATTCTGCAACTACTCCTCGCCGGGCTTTATTTTACAATGTGTCAAGCCATCCGATCCGAAAGTTCGATCTTCGCTTTGAAAGATTCTGTTTGGTTCGACAAACTTTTCAACTACTTCGTACGTTCGTGCTGAAATCATCAAAGATAATATAAGTCCGCTTGAATTTACGGATTTGCCTCTTTCGGATTTGCTCCAGATTACTGTGGCACGATTCTAAATGCTTCGATACGGAAACAAACCCTGCTAGATTAATTCGCACACAGACGCTTATTGGAATCGCCGAAACTCCCGATGGTTCGGGGTGCAACACATAACTAATGACGAACGATCTCCCCTGAATCACAGCGGCGCATCACCTTCTGCTTTCCCTTCAACGTTGCAACAATTTCTTAAAACATGACGCCATACCTTTCCATCTGAATTTAAAGCTTGTTGCACTATAGATACGGAACAACTACGAGTAGCTCCTAAAGGCGCCGAGCGCATTGGAGTTTGTTTGTTTTTTATATAGCGGCTTTGCAATGATATTTGGAAACTGCTTGCTACGAAGCCACACAATGAATCCGTCTCACCGATCATCCGCTCTACATCTGTTTCAACTGCCGGCTTAATTTCTGCCGAGATCACGTAATAAATGTAAAGGGGACATCGAACGAACTGAGAATTTTCTCACAATGTCGGCGCCGCACTCACTGATACATCGGCATCACAAACCTATCGGTAACGAACGGGAGTAATGGCAGTAGAACGGTAGAAAGCCAGTCATATCCCACGCACCCGGGATCCGTATAGTAGCCTGGCTTTGTAATACAGTCCCAGGGTATATTGTCGATCACTTTCACTGGGTGATATATAAAGAAGTGGGGCAGCCGCAGTTTTCCCGGTGCAATACTTTGCTTTCCGCTTCTGGCAACAGATGGCGATAAACCGATCAAATGTAAAAGCGACGGTGAACCAGACAGAACAGTCAGTGGCTGCCTCACCCAGGACAAAGATCACACTGCATACCGGGGTGATGTCAAGGAAAGTCCCCTGGAAATAATAGTAACTGACCAGCCAGAATATAAGATTAAAGATTATGGTTAGTAGATCCCCCGTTACCATGCCCACCAGGTAGCACGTGATGCAGGTGGAGAGGCCGCACTTGCCCCGGGATAGGATCACAATCGCCACTAAATTCACTGGGAAACAGCAAAAAGAATGATTATTACTCTCTCGCTGCTCACTATGTCACAGGAAAGAAATAAGCTGGTAATTGACAACAATCATACTTTGCAGACAACTTATTTCTGAAGATTTGAAGCGTGTGGAGCGGGAGTGGAAGATGCCTCGCACAAGTACATGCTGGGTGAAAGGGTACAGTACTCGCTACTGGAAGAGGGTCATGGTTTGTCAAATAATCGCCGATGGCGCTTTGGAGAAATCAATGTAAACCCGCAGTTACTTCGCACATTGCACGGTATCCGGTCAGAGAGTTTCAGCTTCCGTTTTTTTTAAAAGATCTTGTCGGACCTGCTGAATTTTCAGCTATTTTGCACGTGAGTGCTCAATCTACCAAATTTGCAAATGAAAGGTAATATAGGTACTTCAAGACATCTGTCTCTTTTAGTTTTGTTTCCAGATTGCTGCAGGATGATTCTGAATGATTCGATGTTTATTGTTCGAGAGCGGAGTATCGTATGCATACGTATACAACGCTGGAAGAACTCAGCATCTATGAGAAAAGAGTAGCCAACGTTTCGGGCCGAGATCCTTCATCAGGAATGAGGGAGAAGAGAGGGCCGAAGCCCAGTAATAGAGATAGGGGAGGGGGTAGGACCTAGAGGCGCCAGGTGGAAAACCAATCAGAGGAAAGATAAAGGGGGGAGGGGGAGGGGAATAGCATGAAAGAACTGTAGAGATAAAGAAGCAGGAAGTTGAAAGGGGAGAGAGGCAGAGAGGGACCTGGGATAGGGGAAAGGGAAGGGGGAGGAGGGAGGGAATTACCGGAAATTGGAGAATTCAATGTTCATTCCACCAGGCAGGAGTCTACTCAGACGGTAGATGAGGTGTTGCTCCTCCAACCTGAGTTTGGCCTCATCATTGCAGTAGAGGAGGTCATGATATCGGATGCATATTGCCCCGTCTGACCTCCAGCTGACCCTGCTGGGTTGGTTTTGAAATGTCGCTTCACTTCACGGGGGAACAAATCCTGGTGCACGCAAACGCACGCAGAACCGTATTGTAATTTTGAAAACTCCCGATGTTTCGGAGTCTAAATCGCAAGTGTTGTAATCCAATCACAAACAAGAGAAAATCTGCAGATGCTGGAAACCCGAGCAACGCACACAAAATGCTGGAGGAACTCAGCAGGCCGGGCAGCGTCAATGGAACAGGGTACAGTCGACAGTTCCGGCCGAGACGCTTCAGCAGGATGGACTTGCTGAGGCGGCTCGGCCCGTAACGTCGTCTGTTCACCTTATCATTGTGAGTGTATCACAAGGGATGTCTACTTCTCCCCGCTGAATCTCACTGGCGATACGCTTCGTGCATTCCCTTCAAACTTGCAGCGATTTCTGAAAACACTGCGCAATAATTTAAATTTGAATTTAAAGCATGTTGTTCTATTGATACGGAATAAAACCAATAGCCCGTAAAGGTGCAGAAGCTCGGGATTATCGGAGTTTACTTCAACAGCCTGCCATGAATCATATCTCCGATCTTCTACTCTGCATCTATTTCAACCGCCAGTTGATCTTCAGTCGAGGGCACGGATTAAACAGCAAGGAGACTTCTGAACGAACACAGAGATTTAGCACAATGTCTGCACCGCACTCACTGATACACCGGCATCACAACGCTGTCGGTAACTGAATGAGTTCACAGACCGCGCACACAAAACCGCAATTGTTAGTTCGCCTCTGTTCTTACCAGGAACGCCGATAACGGCGATGATCATGTACCATCTCTTTCTCACACTGTAAAATACTTCAAGCATACTGTGTGAGATTCAGCCTGTCTTCCATCTGCCCGCGATCTCGCTGAAGAAACTCTGAGCTGATGAATCTCCACGGTCATTCATTTATACTCGCTCCAGCACACTGAATATTCAATACTACACAAGACTGATGTGTCTTCCAACAGGTGGGTGTAAAAATAAAAATGATGTAATTCAAGTAAAATCCCAATTGTGAAGAGTTTGCAAAATCTCAAAGAGAAAGAAATGACGATTCTAGCAATCAGTGAATGTTGTTAAGGTCAGCTCTCGTTTTCATGATTGTCATTGTTGATCATGTTATGTCCATTCCTTGGCTCCATAGACTTTGTCGTCATTGAGCAATTGTGAACCGTTATTGGGCTTCTCTGTTCACTGAGGAAATCGTTTCGGTTATGGATCTTGCAACTGAATCTGCTGACGCCGATACTGAACACACGCAAACCGTTAATGAAATTAATTGTAGCACACACAAAATGCTGGAAGAACTCAACAGATCAGGCAGCAACTATGGACAAGAATAAACAGTCGACATTTCTGGCCTAGTCGTCTTCTTCAAATTAATTAACGCTTCGTCGAGCACCTCATGTCCATCAACATTAAGCGAAATTTCCCGGTGGCCAAACATTTCAATTTCTATCCCCATCCCGAGCCGACATGTCGGTCCATGGCCTCCTCCTGCGCCACCATGAGGCCACACACATGCTGGAGGAGCAATATCTTATATTCTGTGTAGGTAACCTCCAGTTTAATGGCATAAATATTGATATCTGTATATTCAGGTATATCCCCCTGCCTTTTCCCCCTTCTATTCCCTCTTCTTCATTTCACCATCCTGGACTCTTACACTTCTCCTGACTTGCCTATCATCTCCTGCTGGTGCCCGACCTGGTTCCCTTTCTTCCATGATCCACTCTCCTCTCCGATCGGATTCTTTCTTCTCCAGACCTTTTGCCGTTTCCAATTACCTCCAGTCACATAATTCGCCTCCATCCCACTCCTCACCTACACACCTGGCTTCGCCTGTCATTTTCATGTTTGTCCGCATTCGCATCACTCAACCTTTTCACTCCGGCATCTTCTCCGTCCGTTTGAAAAGTCGCAGCCCGGAACGTTGACAATTTATTCTTTTCCACAGATGTGCCTGAACTGTTGAGGTCCAACAGCAGTTTATTTGTGCATTAAACTGATGTAGTCCCTCACACAGAGAACAAGCTACCATCAATTTCGCTCCAGCGTGAAGCAGAGCACTTCAATCGATCCTCCATTTGGTGCAAATGTTTAAACCTTCTGCATTCATTACACTTGTAACAACAATGACAATTGTTTTACAGATGTACAAAATTGATAGTTTTGTTGACCGGGAGGTAGAAAGTCGTGTTGTTGTCAATGAGGTAGAAAGCCGTGTTTACTGTTTGAACATTGTGAACTGCACTTTTACGGCAAATATAACACTCCAATTTATATTCCGTGTTCTCCCCCCGACGTGCTACCTTGACGCACATATGCATTAAATGGTCTGAATTGAACGACACAAACGAACAGCCTTTCACGTGTCCAGCTACTCTGTGCGGTAATAAGCCCGTGGGTCGTCAGTTGTGGTATGGAATTGATCAGCTTCTCAGATGATCCTCGACGGGCAGGCAGGGATCAATATTGAGCTACCCATTGAGTCGGTTCCATGGATGAGCAGGGCTGGAATATTCACAAAGAGTGAGCGGATCTGGAGAGTGCTGATGCAGGGACGGACAAGGAAATGGACGGTCAGAATTCACTGAAGGTAGGGATGCGGGTTGATATTAGCGACATACCTATGTGCAGTAGTGGATAATACAATGGACACAGTTGGAGTGGAAGTGGAAGCTTTAGCGTAAGTTCGCGTAAGGTGTTGGCTTTACCCGGGATCCGTATAGTCGCTTGGCTCTCGAATACAGTCCCAGGGTATATTATCAATCACGTTCACAGGCCGAAATGTAAAGAAGTAGGGCACATTTTTAAAACAGAGCAGAGACCCAGCTGTTGTCAGAACTACAGCCGCAGTTTTCCCGGTGCAATACTTTGTTTCCGCTTCTGGCAACAGATGGCGACAAACCGATCAAACGTGAAAGTGACGGTGAACCAGACAGAACAGTCTGTGGCTGCCATTCCCAGGGCGGAGATCGCGCTGCATACGGGGGTGATGTCCAGGAAAGTCCCGGGGAAGTAATAATAACTTACCCGCCAGAATACGACACGAAAGGTGATGGTTTGTAGATCCGCCATTGCCATGGCCACGAGGTAGCGAGTGATGCAGGTGGGGAGGCCGCACTTTCCCCGGGACAGGATCACAATCGCCACTAAATTCACTGGGGGAACAGCAGAAAGAATGAGTGAATTACCGTCTCGCCGTTCCGTCTGTCTCAGCACAGAAAGAAGCTGGAAATTGAGAACAATAAAACTTTCCAGACAATCCATTTCTGGAGATTTAGAAGGTGTAAAACGTTACGGTGCTCGGTACAGGAAGGGGAGCAGTGGTTGGGAAGGAGGTATTGTCAACTGATTACCGAGGGAAACATGGAGAAATCGATATAAGTCTACAAACCTCAGGTTTTCGACTCGACTGGAAAACCTGTTCACCTCGGCAACTTTCTCAGCAATGACGATTACCGCTTTCACGACACCTATATTCTGTCGCTTCCCTCGGATAGCGAAGCCTGGCTCCTCCCACAATTGTCACCGGAAATTTAATTCGCACTTCCGTGTGTCTTCCTCTCCTTCCCGACTCTCATTTGTCACCCGCCCACAGGGGCCGCGCCTAGCTCGCTTCTTTGAAATTCTACGGCTACTCTTGGTTGGGGTGGGTTCACACAATGTCGAGGAATCGGATCAGAAATTCCCAAGTTTGGCTAGTAAAAACATCAGATAATTTTCACGGTAGTGCTTAAGAATACTATTTTAAAGGAAAAACTCAATGGGTACCTCAGAACATCTTCTATTTTAGGTGCTGCTCCAAATTACTTCAGTATTATTCTAGATGCTTCGATACTTATTATTCCAGAGCGGAGTATCGCTTGTACTTTAGCCCGTCTGACGTCTAACTGACACCGCTCACTTCACCGATATTAGCGCGTGGAAACAAACACTGGTGCACGGACGCCCACCCAGCTTTCCTTTGAATTTTCGAAACTCCCTATGGATCGAGGCTAACACACAAGTGAACACTACCAGTAGTCCTTGAATCTCGCTTCCCTCGTTCGTTTCAAAGTTAGAGTAATTTCTTAAAAAACAAGTACAATGCCTTTAAATTTCAATCTAAAACAAGTTGCGCGATTGATACAGAATAACTTTAAGGGCGTCGAGCGCGCTGGAATAAGGGAGTTTATCAGCTTGGAGTTTATGCTTTGCATTAATAAATCACGACTGCCTGCCATTCGTGCACAAAATGAATCCATCTCTCCGATCTTCGACTCTACACCTGTTTCACCTGCCGGTTTAATTTGAGCCGAGGCCACGGGTTAAACTGCAAGGGAACTTCTCAATGAACACAGGGTTTTGTCACAATGCCTGCACCACACTCTCTGATACACCGGCATCACAACGCTGTCGGTAACTCACCGAGTTCAAAGACCGCGCACACGGAACTGTAAATGTCAATTCGCCTATGCTGTTACCAGGAGCACCAATGACAGCAATGATCAAGAAATCCATCTTTCTCACACGGAAAATGTTTCAAGCATGTTGTTAAGATTCACCCTGTCTTCCAGCTGTCCGCGATCTCGCTGAAGAAACTCTGAGCTTATGTATCTCCACAGTCATTCATTTATACTCGCTCCAGCACACTGAATATTCAATACTACACAAGGCTGACGTGTCTTCCAACAGCTGGGATAAAAAGTAAAAATCATGTCATTCAAATCCCAATTGTGATGAGGTATGGATATCTTGACAGCAAATTGCAAAACCTTAAAGACAAATAAATGACGATTGGAGAAGTCAGTGAATGTTGTGAAACACTCTCTGACTCACCTCTCGGATTCATGATTGTTACTGTTGATCATGTCCATCCCTAGACTCCGTAGACCTTGTTATCATCGATCAATGCTGCACTGTCATTGGGCTGCCCTGTTTCATTCTGAAAATTGTCTCAGTTATAGATCATGTAATCGGAATATATATAAAAAACAGAATATGTTGCTTGTACGTTCCCGTCATATTGTGAAGAGCCTGAACCCAATATCGCATCCAGTCTTACGAATATACTGAACGAATGAAAACGGTTAATCAAATTAATTGGAACACACACGAAGGAGGAAATCAGCAGGTCAGGCGCATCTGTGGAATTGAATGAACAGTCGATGTTTCTGGCAGTCCCATTCTTCACATGTATTAATTCTTCGTCGAGTACCTCAGCTCCAACAACAAAAAGCAGAATTTCCCAGAGGCCAAGCATTTCAATTGCTGTCCCCATTCCCGGTCCGACAGGTCGTTCCATGGCCTGTTATTCTTCCACGACGAGGCCACACTCAGACTGGAGGAGTAACAACTTCTACTCTGTCTCGGCAACCGCAAACTTATGGCAGGAAGATGGAAATCCCTTTCGGTATTTCCCGGTGCCCCTTCCCTTATTTCACTTCTCCGCTCTAGCCTCTTAATATTCTCCTCACTTTCCTCTGACCTCCCTCATCCTTCCTGTGTTCCCATGATGCACTTTCCACTTCAGTCAGCTTCCTACTTCTTCAGCTCTTCTCCTTCTCCACATAACTTTCCAGCTACTGATCTCGCCCACCTTCCCCAAACACCTGGCATCACTTATCAGCTTCCAGCTTGTCCTCCTCCCGTTCTCCACCTCTCCCAACATTATTATTCTGTCCATTTCCCTCCTTCCTCTCTGGTACTCTTGAAGGACCGTGGCCCATAAAGTCATTTCCATTGATGCTCTCTGAGCTGCAGAGTTCGTCCAGCGTTTTCTATGCGCATCACATTGAAGCAGTCCCTCAGATGGTAAACCAGCTCCCATCAAGCTTCGCACCGGTATGAAGCAGCGACATTCATTCAGGGTACAGATGCCCCTCGAACTGTTGCAAATGCTGACAGCGACAGAGCACCCGCATCCTTAAATGTGTAGCAACATCAACATTGATGTTGGGGAAGTCTAGAACGAGTGGTCACAGTTTAAGGTTAAAGGGGAAGCCTTTTAGGACCGAGATGAGGAAAATCTTCTTCACACAGAGAGTGGTGAATCTGTGGAATTCTCTGCCTCAGGAAACAGTTGAGGCCGGTTCATTGGCTATATTTAAGAGGGAGTTAGATATGGCCCTTGTGGCTAAAGGGATCAATGGGTATGGAGAGAAAGCAGGTACAGGGTTTTGAGTTGGATGATCAGCCATGATCATACTGAATGGAGGTGCAGGCTAGAAGGGCCGAAGGGCCTAGTCCTGCACCTATTTTCTATGTTTCTATGTTTACCACAATGACAATTGGTTTCTCAGATGCACTAAAGTAGTGAGTTTATTGGCGGCGAGGGAGTTAGTCAGATTTACATATTTCACAACCTGAATTGCACTTTCACCCCTTGGAAGTTTTCATGTCTGTTGTGTTTGTTTTACAACATTGAGTCAATTCGGATTTAATCTGGATTTCTTTTGACTCTGATTGCATAATAATTGACCCCCTTTAATATTACAAACCAAATCACTACTGGTGCAGCAAAGTTTTAGATGTCACGTAATCTTTTCAAAGGGGAACACCATGTGCGGACAAGCTGTACCGCAAATACACACAAAAAAAATTGATTGTGCTACAAATACACATATGTCTGGAAGGTCCAACTCATCGTGCGTCAGAATGCTGGCGAAAGCTACACCATGAACACAAAGGAACACTCACGCAACTCCGCCAAACGGTATTGTAAAACACAAGTACAGAGATGCGTACAGAAAATTTCCAAATCACTGAATTTCCCCTTGGAGTACAGTAATCAATAAGAAATGGAAAGAAAATGGTACACTGTACATATACAATTCTATGTTACATTAACATAAATAGGGGGGAAGTGTAATGTGGATCAATTTCTTTTAGAGCATTGACTCTCGCTACTTATGGACTGATGGTACCTACGCGCATTGATCAGTTGTCTGTATGTTTGCACATGCGCATTAATCTGTTGTCCGCATATTTGCACATGCGCATTTCTCTCCCTCTCTCTCTCTCTCTCTCTCACTCTCTCTCTCTCTCTCTCTCTCTCTCTCTCTCTCTCTCTCTCTCTCTCTCTCTCTCTCTCTCTCTCTCTCTCTCTCTCTCTCTCTCTCTCTCTCTCTCTCTCCCTCTCTGTTTCTGCAATTGAATACACCAGTTAAAGCTGTCACCCGCGTGTGTGTTTTTTATTTTATTTTATTGATATATAATTGCACAGACACAAAATTCCCGTACCTTACCACCCAAGAGTTTGGAGCCGCACTGTCACATTTTTACTTCATATGGCAGGGATATCCTGGAACTCCTAACGGAAGCGAAGTGTACAATGGATGTGCAATTTCAGGCATTTCTACATTGGTATGCTTGTCTGTCCTGCCGGGGACAGTTTAGCGTCTGAATTAGTTTCGGTGTCCATTTCCTCATCGACATGATGACTCGATAAAGAGAGAGGTTAAGCATCAAAATGGAAACCGAAAGACAGTAAGCGTGTCACAAGAGCGTCCTGCACACATCGCGTTCCCTTTCGGGGTCTCAGAGGCGTAGGCTGGTTCAGGCCGCACTAGGAACTATATAGAAACTTCCGATCGGTGGATTGCTACTGATCCCAGTCCGCTGCGTTGTACTGTCTCAGATCATTGGACTCTGTGACACAATAAAACTTCCTGATCTGGAACGTTGCTGCTTCCAGGGAGCTTGCCTTTATTATCTGAGTAAATGATTTAACTTGTTGGGATATTATGCTGCAATTTTACAAAACGCCAGTTAGGCTGAAACTACTTCATCCAATTATTGTTGCTGCATTAAAAAAAAAAGATGCAGAAGGTGTAGAAGAGGTTTATCAGTATGCATAAGGGGCGAATGCTGGCGGGAGATTTGATAGAGGTTTACAAGTCTGAAGAAAGCCTAAGGAGAATAGCGAGATATTATACTATCTACCAAGACAGATAGTAATCATATATAAAGGTTTCAGGCCAAAGTGAGTGTGTTTCCGTTTAGAGAGTCTAAGTGCAATGGAAATACGTAGGGTACTTTTCCCACTCACAAAGGTTTGGGTGCCTGGAATGCAGTGCCTATGGTGGTGGAGACAAAGGACTCTGAGACAGGCACATATCCAGTCACTGGGAAAACTTACTGGAGGGGGATATCAGGTGGTCTCAGATCTTGCATGTTTTCCAAATACACCACACTGCCACCAGATATATTCTGTGAATGAAATAGCAAATACTGCTTCCATCGGTGTTATGAATTGAAATATTTTATTCCCTTAATTCAAAAAGAAGAGGTATTCCCATCACATCGGTAAAACTATCAATTTTGTGTGACATTGTGTCTAAAATGACTTCTGCTCTTTGAAAAGCGTACAAAATATTGTTACGTACCCGTGAGACGTGACAGTGGTACCCTTGTCACGTGACTGGGGTTGAAGTTGTACTGGACATGAGGTAATGGTGGAGTGATGTCATTTTCCCGCCAGTAGAGGTCATGTGACAGGTTTTTTCTACAGGGTATAAAAGGAAGACCCACCCTGTCAGGTGGGGCAGTTCGTGGCTGGATTTGCCAAGATGACTTCATGTCACTGCGTGATTTAAAGGGATGACGCAGTTTAGTTAAAAATGAAGTTTTATATGATGCCTGAAGTTTAAAAGGTCAGAGCCAACGGTTTCTTTGCTGATGGAGAGTGAAGAAAAGTTTGGAAAATGGAGATCGAGAAGAATTGATTTTCGATGGATTGACTTCGACTTTGTTTGATCCTCATTCGGAAGGATTTCGTTTACTATTCTCACGATAGTCTCCGCTGGAAAAAGCGGGAGATTGAGAATATTGTGGAAGGAAGGTCAGTCACTTTAAGTTGTTATATTTAATAAAATTCGACGTGGGAGTTCGACGCTGGGAATCGAAGGACATCGACGTGGAAGAGAATTTGCATCGCTTTAAAAAGTCTCTCCTTTTAAAAGTACCGTGAGCTTTTGAACTGTCGGCATATCGTTCTTTGAACTGTTTTCATTCGGCAATTCGCTTTGGAGAACTGTTTTTTTCAATACTACTTTAAAGACTGTTTGAGACTGCAAAGCTATTAAGAACTGTCTGACCAGCTGCCAGCAGCTGAGCTCGGACCATTGTTTGGGTTTGTTTACATTTGAAGGGGGTTTGTTATCAGTGTTTAATAAACGTGTTATTCGTTATAAAACCCCTTGCCTAACTCATCTATATTATTGTTGCCCGAATACGTAACATAATTATGGGGGCTTCGTTCGGAATTGAATTATTTGTGTTTAAAAAAGTTTTTTGAATTTTGAATCGGTGTTTTGGTAACGGGGATTGCTCGATTTTTTTTTGTTTGATTGGCTTGTGAGTGGTATTCGGCAACGATGAATATTGATGAGTTTCTGGATTCGCCAGACGCGGATTTGTTAGCGGGGGCGAAAAAAACTGAAGTGTCTGAGATCGCTAATCGGTTGCATCTTAAAGGGATCTTGCCAACTACATCAAAAGCTGTAATACAGAGAAAGATCGCATCACATTTTGTGGCTTCGGGTCATTTTGAAGAATCGATTTTAGAATCGTTTCCAATAAGTAATCTGGAGATGCAGTTGCAAATTGAACAAATGATGTTAGAAAGGTGTAAATTGGAAGTTGAACAGAAGCAGAGAGATTTTGAATATGCAATGGAGAAATTAAGGTCTGTAGAACAGTCTGCTGATTCTAAAAAAACCGTTTGTTGCTAGCCAAGAAATTAAATTGGTCCCTCCATTTAGTGAAACAGAAGTGGAGAGATATTTTCAACATTTTGAAACTATTGCTCGGATGTCAGAGTGGCCGAAAGATAAATGGTCAGTGTTATTACAGAGTGTAATCAAAGGCAAGGCACAACAGGTTTACACAGCTTTAACTGCTGCGCAAGCATTAGATTATGATATTGTGAAAGAAAATATTCTCAAATCGTATGAATTGGTCCCAGAAGCGTACAGGGAAAGATTCAGGAGTTTGAAAAAGTCTGTGGAAAAGACTTATGTGGAATTTGCCTATGATAAAGCTATGTGTTTTGAGAGATGGGTTTCTTCTAAAAATGTAAATGGGGACTATGAGACTTTGAAAGAGCTGATTTTAATGGAGGAATTTAAAAGAAGCATTCCTGTTGAAGTAAGGACCTACTTAAATGAGAGGGATACTGATAAATTGCAGGACTGTGCTAGATTAGCTGATGAGTATGTTTTAATCCATAAGAATAAATTTCCTCAGGGTAGAATTTTTAAGAGGAAAAATAATATGGAGACTCAAGGTAAATCAGAAATTAAATTAGAGGTTAATGAGAGAGGTAAGGAGGAAGGAAAACCTGTGAAGGAAAGACAGTTTGGTCTTATTTGTAACTATTGTAAGAAGCCTGGCCATGTAATAGCTAACTGTTTCAAATTGAAAAAGAAAGAGAAGGAAGCAGTTCCGGATGCTTGTGTGCAACATACTAAAGCACCTGTAAAGTTACAGGGTTTGGTAAACACAAATGAGGATTTGTTAGAGTCTGACAAAGTTAGAAAGGGATATGATCATTTTATAACTGAAGGGTTTGTATCCTTGAAAGAAGGATCTACTCTGGTGCCAATAAAGATTCTTAGGGATACTGGAGCTTCTCAATCACTGATGTTAGATAGTGTGTTGAAGTTTAATGAAGAGAGTGATACTGGTGAGGTAAATTACATAAGAGGTGTTGGAAGTGATTTTATGCCTGTACATTTACATGAAGTAAATTTAAAGTCAGGGTTAGTTACAGGATTTGTTAAAGTAGGATTACAGAATAGCTTACCTGTGAAGGGTATTTCTTTATTGTTAGGTAATGACTTGGCAGGTGGACAAGTTTTTCCTGAAGTGCATTTGACAATGGAATCAGAGGAACCAGAGGTGAATTCTAACACAGATTTTTCTTGTGTTGTGACTAGAGCTATGGCTAAAAAGATTGATGTGCAGAATGAGGTTGTTACTCATGACTGTTCAACTCAGGATTTGAGTTTTGAGGATGTGTCAGAAACTTTCTTACCTTCGTTGTTTGAACAAGATTCTGGGAGTAAGTCTGACTATGAAGATTTATCTTTGTCTCGGAAGGAGATGATAGCAGAGCAGAATAGAGATCCTGAGATTGTAAAATTAAGGGAACAAGCTTTACTAGGTAGTGAAATGGAGAAGGTGTCAGTAGGATATTACTTGGAAAAAGGAGTGTTGATGAGGAAGTGGAGGTCGCCTACAATTCCTGCAAGTGAGGAATGGAATGTTGTTTATCAGGTGGTTGTTCCTAAAGTTTATCGGAATGAGATTTTGACTTTAGCTCATAGTGTGCCTTTAGGTGGACATCAAGGGGTAAGGAAAACTGTGGACAAGATTTTAAAACATTTTTACTGGCCTGGTTTAAGAAAAGATGTGGCGATGTTTTGTAAGACGTGCCATACTTGTCAAATTGTGGGTAAACCAAATCAGGTTACACCAGTAGCTCCATTACAACCTATTCCAGCATTCGGTGAACCGTTTTCTAAAGTTATTGTAGATTGTGTTGGTCCATTACCAAAGACAAAAACTGGTTATCAGTATTTGTTGACTATCATGTGTACTTCGTCTAGGTTTCCAGAGGCAGTACCACTTAGGAATATAAAAGCTAAAACTGTGACGAAGGCTCTTATAAAATTCTTTACTTATTTTGGATTGCCTAAGGAAATACAAACTGATCAAGGTAGTAATTTTATGTCTGGATTGTTTCAACAGATAGTTTATAAATTGGGAGCTAAGCAAATTACTTTGTCTGCATACCATCCAGAATCGCAAGGTGCCTTGGAGAGGTTTCATTCTACTCTCAAGAATATGATTAGGACATATTGTGTGGAGAATGAAAGTGACTGGGATGAGAGTATAAACTTACTTTTATTTGCAGTAAGGGAATCGGTACAGGAATCTTTAGGGTTTAGTCCATTTGAACTTGTGTTTGGACATAGAGTTAGAGGACCTTTAGCTTTATTGAAGGAACAGTGGATTAGTAAGGAAGTGCATACTAATTTGTTGGACTATGTTTTGAAATTTAAGGACAGGTTACATAGAGCTTGTAGCTTAGCCAAGGAAAATTTGAAGTTGGCTCAGGAGAAAATGAAGACTTGGTATGATAAGGAAGCTAGGATGAGGATGTTTAAGCCTGGAGATAAGGTGTTGGTTCTTTTCCCAGTGCAGACAAATCCTTTACAAGCTAGATTTCATGGACCTTATGAAATTGTGTCTAGAGTTAATGATGTGGATTATGTAATAAAAACTCCAGATCGTAGAAGGTCAACACAACTTTGCCACATAAATATGATTAAACCATATTTTGAGAAACAATCTGATACTGTGACTGTTGTGGTTAGTGAGAATGAGTTGGATTTAACTGGGAACATGATAGATGATTCATCTGACTTTCATTCTAAATCTAACATTGTTTCTGTTAGGTTACCTAATTCGACTATTTTGGAAAATATGGATGAGAAATTAGTACATTTACAGCTAGAGCAGAAACAACAGATGAAGGAATTGATTTTTAAGTATAAGGATTTGTTTCCAGATGTTCCGAGAAGGACTACTATAGCTTCACATGATGTAGATGTTGGAGATGCCAAACCTATTAAACAACATCCATATAGAATGAACATGGAAAAATGTGAACTTGCTGAGAAAGAAATTGAATACATGTTAGAGAATGATATTATTAGACATTCTAACTCGAATTGGAGTTCGCCATGTGTTATGGTGCCAAAACCTGATGGTAGTATTAGGTTTTGTACGGACTATAGGAAGGTGAATGCTGTAACGAAAACAGATGCATATCCAATTCCTAGAGTAGATGATTGTGTAGATAAAGTTGGAAAAGCAAAGTTCCTTACAAAGATTGATTTATTGAAAGGGTATTGGTGTGTTCCACTAACGGACAGAGGTAGAGAGATTTCTGCATTTGTAACTCCATCTGGGTTATATGAGTATAATGTTCTTCCATTTGGGATGAAGAATGCCCCAGGTACTTTTCAGAGGATGATTAATTCTGTGATTCAGGGATTGAAAGATACTGATGCTTATATTGATGATTTAGTGACAGGAAATGATACTTGGGAAGCACACATTATTGCGGTGGAGAAATTGTTTGAAAAGCTTTCAAAAGCTAACTTGACTATTAATTTAGCCAAGAGTGAATTTGGACATGCTACTGTGACTTACCTTGGTTATGTTGTAGGTCAAGGTAAGGTAGCTCCTGTTCAGGCAAAAGTTCAGGCAATTTTAGAGATTCCCACTCCAACGGGGAAAAAAACTCTCAGAAGGTTTTTGGGAATGGTAGGATATTATCGAAAATTTTGTAAGAATTTTGCTAATGTTGCCCTTCCATTAACTAACCTTCTGCAGAAGAATGTGAAGTTTGTATGGACAGTGTTTTGTCAGGAAGCATTTGAAAAATTGAAAACAATGATATGTGAACAACCTGTGCTTAAGGCACCTGACTTTGAAAAACCTTTTTCATTAGCTGTGGATGCTAGTGATGAAGCTGCGGGAGCAGTATTGATGCAAAGGAATGAGGGTGATGAGGTTGATCATCCAGTAGCTTACTTTTCTAAGAAATTTAATAAGCATCAAAGAAACTATTCAACAATAGAGAAAGAATTGTTATCTCTTGTTTTGGCTTTGGAATATTTTGAGGTATATGTTGGTACAACTCAAAAACCACTTATTGTTTACACTGATCATAATCCGTTAGTTTTTCTGAGTAAGATGAAAAACAAAAACAGAAGATTGTTAAATTGGAGTTTGATGTTACAAGAGTACAATATTGTGATAACTCATATTAAAGGTAAAGATAATGTGGTTGCTGATTGTCTATCTCGATGTTGAATGTACAATGTTTTTTTTTGGAGTGGTTTTTTTATTGTAACACTCCTACTGTATTGTATATTGTGTATGTTATATAATTTATACATTTGTTTTTCTTGTAAGTAATTGTTAAAAATTTTTGTTCTTGATAGACCAAAAATGTTTTTTTTTGGAGGGAGGTGTTACGTACCCGTGAGACGTGACAGTGGTACCCTTGTCACGTGACTGGGGTTGAAGTTGTACTGGACATGAGGTAATGGTGGAGTGATGTCATTTTCCCGCCAGTAGAGGTCATGTGACAGGTTTTTTCTACAGGGTATAAAAGGAAGACCCACCCTGTCAGGTGGGGCAGTTCGTGGCTGGATTTGCCAAGATGACTTCATGTCACTGCGTGATTTAAAGGGATGACGCAGTTTAGTTAAAAATGAAGTTTTATATGATGCCTGAAGTTTAAAAGGTCAGAGCCAACGGTTTCTTTGCTGATGGAGAGTGAAGAAAAGTTTGGAAAATGGAGATCGAGAAGAATTGATTTTCGATGGATTGACTTCGACTTTGTTTGATCCTCATTCGGAAGGATTTCGTTTACTATTCTCACGATAGTCTCCGCTGGAAAAAGCGGGAGATTGAGAATATTGTGGAAGGAAGGTCAGTCACTTTAAGTTGTTATATTTAATAAAATTCGACGTGGGAGTTCGACGCTGGGAATCGAAGGACATCGACGTGGAAGAGAATTTGCATCGCTTTAAAAAGTCTCTCCTTTTAAAAGTACCGTGAGCTTTTGAACTGTCGGCATATCGTTCTTTGAACTGTTTTCATTCGGCAATTCGCTTTGGAGAACTGTTTTTTTCAATACTACTTTAAAGACTGTTTGAGACTGCAAAGCTATTAAGAACTGTCTGACCAGCTGCCAGCAGCTGAGCTCGGACCATTGTTTGGGTTTGTTTACATTTGAAGGGGGTTTGTTATCAGTGTTTAATAAACGTGTTATTCGTTATAAAACCCCTTGCCTAACTCATCTATATTATTGTTGCCCGAATACGTAACAATATTAACATTTTAGAGACAGCGACCCCAGCGACACCGCTATATTAAATGTCCCACCTTTAACACAGACTAACGCTTTGCCATGCAAATTCTCATGTTAACTTATCGAATCCGAACTCACATATTCGAATTCCAGCACATGTAATGTCCTACATTCCGCGATCATATTCACCGCCGTTTCTGATGGGAAATATGTGGTCAGATTTTGTTTGGACGAGTCTGAAATCAGAGCCTTTGTGCAATCATCAGGAGCCTGTAGTAAGAATCACTGCTCAGCGTGACCCACAAAATTTCAACATATCAACATTTATACCACTGCTTACGAAATGACCCAAAACCCAGACCTGCCTCTTACAAAGGAAAACAAAATACAAAGTTGAAGAAAGACTGCGGTGTTTCACAGTGTGTAAGGATGATGCCTGGGGTGGGTGCGTGAGGTCTCACGGTATTGCAACCCACTGCCAGAAGTGCGAGGGAAGTTGACGATATATCAAGACTCCAGCAGTTGCAGTGGGTTTACAATGTGTTTTAGAACTCTGTCAAAAGAGTGCGGGGTGTTGGAGTGTGTCGGTATCCTGCCGGGTGTATGAGTTTCACAGTGGGGAAGAACCCTATCAAGACTGTGTGGTTTCACTGTGCGTCGGCACGAGGAGTACGTGCCTCATTAGAACCAAAAGCTGGACCAGTGGAAAACAACGTACGTGTAGTTTCAGGCTGCAGCAAATGATTCTCTTAATTGGAACTTGAATCCACAGATCAGTGAATGGTTTTGATGATTTTCTCTTCCTCGAGTCTGCCAAGCTACAGTCTAACATCGAATTCAAAATGTGGTTTAAACGGTACATTTCATCGCTCAACTTTCTGTTGAGTGGGTAACTCAACTCAGCTTCTGGCTATAATCATATACATCTGCCAATCGGGACCTGTTTGTATCAAAACACATCTATGCAAACAGTCGTAATATAATTGAAAGTCTAATGTTGCTTTGCGATTTTGTGCTACACGCGTGTCTTAACACAGCGAGCTCCTGGAATCCCCTCATTATTTTGTCCGACGTTGGTCACTCATAATCACAAAGTATTCCCACATCGCTCCATTGTGCGTGGAGCAGTTCCCCATCATCAGATCGGGGAATGGTGTCGTTCTTTCTGATTCTGTTCCCTTCCCTTTGAGCTCCGTAACTTTCCCTAAAAGGGAAATAATTAATTTATTCAGTGACAGTTTAGAAAGACAGGGAGAATATGGAAGAGAATATCTGCAGACCAGGCATCGTTTATGGAAAAACGAATAAGGCTTCCATTTCAAATCTTTCATCAGAAGATATTCCAATGTTTGCTGTTTAGAAAATAATAGAGCAGTTCCTAAGAATTGCATTATCACTTATATCGTTAAATATGTATTAAAATCATGCTGGAACTAAATGACAATTCCAGTTAAAGGGATACATTTTACAAATGGAAACAGGAAGAAAACAGAAACGACTTTCAGTTTGTCTTATCAACTTCAGTTCCATTAATCGGTCAAAATCAACAATTCATAAATTAGAATTTACACGATGAATATTTTGTTTTGGCAGCGCACCTCTTGGTGTAAAACCCCAGACAATCCATCAAGCAATGCACGTTGCAGAATTGCTGCAGGCAGGAGTTCTGCGGATGTTATACTTGTCCAGCGAAAACCCGCACTCTCGGTGACAGGCGTTCTTGGGGACAGTCCCAATGGGGTCAGATGCGGACAGAGTGTTGCAAAAACAAAGCAATGGAAACTGGCTTGGGGCATAAAGAATAGAATCCAAGGGGAGTGTGAGCGAGGCAGAGAGAAATGTATCGATTTGCGGACGGAATCTCGAAAATATATGGAAAGAGCTTAATTCTCAGCTGCTGTAGTGAAGGTAAGCAGAACAGAACACATTCAGAGTTACAGACATTCCCAGTGACCCAAATGATGAAGGAGTTGGACTTTTAAAATATATATTTTCCTGATATGGGCCCACTAGCAAACCCATTGTTGACTGTTCATCCCTGAATAATCCCTCCAGATGATGGTTGTGAGATACAAGTCCAGTTAAAAATAAAACAGACAACTGTGTGGAGGAGCTCCAGGAATAAGTTCCAGTGCTGAGAAGGGAATGGTGAAATATTCCAAATCAGAACAGACTGAGAGTTGAAATGCACGGGCCACGTGGTGCCTACTCCAGGTACTACTGCTTGTCCTTGGTGGATTAATTAGCAGGTGTTGGAGATACCGTCAAGATTGCTGAACTCATATGAATATGGGATCCCGAACTGGTCTGCCCACAGAAGGCAAAGATTAATTGTAGACGGGTCATATTCTACACATGGAGGCCGTTGACCAGCGGTGTGCCTCAGGGATCTGTTCTGGGACCCCTACTCCTCTTGACTTTTATAAATGGCCTGGATGAGGAAGTGGAGGGATGGGTTAGTAAATTTGCTGATGGCACAAAATGTTGGCGTGTTGTGGATAGAGTGGAGGGATGGGTTAGTCAATTTGATGATGACACAATGGTTGGGGGTGTTGTGGATAGTGTAGAGGGCTGTCCGAGGTTACAACGGGACATTGATAGAATGCAAAACTGGGCTGAGAAGTGGCGGATGGAGTTCAACCCAGATAAGCGTGAGGTGGTTCATTTTGGTAGGTCAAATATGATGGCAGAATGTACTATTAATGGTAAGACTCTTGGCAGTGTGGATGATGAGAGGGATCTTGGATTCCGAGTCCATAGGACACTCAAATCTGCAACGCCGGTTGACCCTGTGGTTAAGAAGGCATATTGTGCATTGGTCTTCATCAACCGTGGGATAGAGTTTAGAAGCCGAGCGGTAATCTTGCAGCTATATAGGACTCCGGTCAGACCCCACCTGGAGTACTGTGCTCAGTTCAGGTCGCTTCACTAGAAGAAGGATGTGGAAGCCATAGAAACGGTGCGGAGGAAATTTCAAGGATGTTGCATGGATTGGGGAGGATGCCATATGAGAATAATGAGTGAACTCGGAGCAACGGAGGATGAGAGGTGAATTGACAGAGGTGTATAAAATGATCAGGGGCATTGATCGCGTGGATCTTCAGAGGCTTTTTCCCAGCGCTGAAATGGCTAGCACGAGAGGGCCCAGTTTTAAGGTGCTACGAAGTAGGTACAGAGGTGATGTCAGGGATATGTTTTTATACGCAGAGTGGTGAGTCCGCGGAATGGACTGCCGGCGCCGGAGGTGGAGGCGGATACGATAGGATCTTTTAAGAGACTCCTGGATAGGTACAGGAAGCTTTGAAATACAGAGGGTTATGGGGAACCCCAGGTAATCCTAAAGTAGCGACATGTTTCTCCGATGGGCCTGTATTGTGCCGTAGACTTTCTATGTTTTCTGACTTCTGTACCTGCTGTAGACTTTACAGTCGAGCGTGTGTTGAATGGAATTCATATTAGAACTTGAATAATGAGCAGCCCATCTGGCACCACCACATCGTAAATTATATTGAGTTTTAAGTGTTGCAGGCGTAGTACTCAGAGTCAAATACATGCAGCAACATGACAGTTCTAATAAGTCAAGCCGACCGTGAAAGTATCAATGTAAATGAAGAGCGGCACTGAGCTTCTGCTCTGTTAGCGTTTCAAAATGCCTGATCTCCATCTCCCTTTTGTGCTCCCTTACCCCTTTCCTTCTCCCTAGGACTCCCGTCCCGTGATCCTCTCCCTCTCCAGCTGTGAATCCCTTTTGCAAATCAACTTTCCAGCACTTAGCTTCATCCCTCCCCCTCCTGTCTTCTCCTAAAATTTCGGATCTCCCCTCCCCTCCCAATTTCAAATCTATTACTAAATCTTCTTTCAGTAAAGACTCTTAATACACGTCCTGTATTCCCTGAGCTATTTTTAGAACAAGAGTCTACTGCGGTTGGTTTACGTTAATGTTGTGAGAGGGACAGTGCACTGATGAATGATGACAGTTTATTGAGCGGTACTTTCAGCGTCATAGAGTCATATGACAAACAGACCATTCGGCCCGACATCATCCTGCAAGCTACACCTTGCCACCACATAGAGCAAATCGAACAGCACCTGATCTGTAATTTCCTGTGGCTTGGCAAAGCAACTTCTGAAAAGTTAAATGAGAATAAACAAAATAATCATTCTAATTAATTCAAATAAATACTTAAATTGGTAATTCGTTGAAATAAATCCGATCGAGACAGCGCGTCTCATGTTCCAGCATTTATAGGAATACATTTCCCTCAGCAATTCTAAATTGCTCCTTCACCGTGTATCTCTGTAGTCTTATGTTTGCCGATCCTGTCACATATTCCCATTTTATCGTTTTAAAATCTTTATATTAATTATTATTGAAGATTAATAAAAAGATACATTGAGTCAATATGCCATTATGTACAATAAAGAATTAAATTAGCAAATAACTGATTAACAAACCTAAGCAATATATCAATAATAAGAGAAAGTAAAGTGTTAAGAATTTTTTGAAAGAAAAAGAAGGAAAATAAAAGATCCCTACTAACTGGAAAAAAACAAACAAATAAAAACATTGAGAGCACAACCGCGGAGCTATACATCTTACAAGCTTGCATAGAAAAATAAATATCAATCCGCCAACTCAAATCCACTTAAGAAAAAATTGGAAGGAAATCATATTAATTAACTCAAATCAAATGACAGTGGGGGGCGAATGAACCCCAAATATCTTTTTAAAAGTGCACCAGAGCATGAATTTATTCGAGTTATGTACCACTCATAATAATATCATAATCATTTCGATTTTCTTATCACAGCTTCAGACTGGCCTGCAACATGCCATGTATTCTTCAGTGATAAGATTGTGACTGCCTTGTCCGTGGCAGCACTGAGAAAGATTCTGAGTAGGAATGCGAGGGAAGCTCAAGTTTCTCATCTGGAGTAATCCGGAGTTCCACATTGCAGCATCGGGGTGATTGATAAAATCCTGAGAAATTGGCGTCACTGCTTATGTCACAGCACAGCCGGGGGTGTTCCGCTCGTCAGGGACATGGTGGGCGGTAGAGTTTGCTCCTGCGTTGCAAGACGCCCTGCCCTCTATTACACTCATCAGTGCAGAAGAAGGAGATGAATGTCGGTAAATAGACAGCGAACGATGAATAGTTTGACATTACAATGTGAACACATCACCTGGACACATTGGGATCATAGAACAGTAGAGTACAGGATCAAGCCCTGAGACTCACTGCTTCTGCGCTGAACAAGATGCGGAATGAGACTAATCTCTGATGAAAGTATGTGACCCATCTGCCTTCATTCACTGCATGTTCAAGTGCTTTGACTGAATATTTTCTTTTATGGGAATTTAAAGGTTATATTGCAATAGAAGACAAATCTTAACCATCAGCTCCCTTGATGAAGTAAATATTTGAGAATGAGAGAGGAGACACTGATGGATGAAAACCGGTGAGGGCTCAGTTACAGACATCCCCGGAAGGGAGCAGAAAGGCTGGTGAGTTCGCCAAGCTAGAATCAAGTTGGGTGATGAACTGGAATCCACATGTAGAGGTAGGGATGGCAGAGAAACCACCAAACTGTACACATATAGAGTTAGTCATGACACAGCAACAGGATCAGGAGTTTGCAAAGGTACAAAGAGGAGAGGATTCTGAAGAGTATATGGAGTATCGAGGGATACAGGCACGGAAAGGGACTGTGTTGAATAATGATGGATTTTTGGTGCCAGAATGTGAAAGAAACCTGGCTGTGGAGGAAGTGCAGCATAGATTCACGAGGTTAATTCCTGGAATGTCTGGACTGTCTTACGCAGAGAGGTTAGAGAGACTGGGCTTGTACACGCTGGAATTAAGGAGATTGAGAGGGGATCTGATTGAAACATAGAAGATTATTAAAGGATTGGACAAGATAGAGGCAGGAAATATGTTCCAGATGCTGGGAGAGTCCAGTACCTGAGGGCATGGTTTGAGAATAAGAGGTAGGTCATTTAGGACAGAGTTAAGGAAAAACTTCTTCTCCCAGGGAGCTGTGGGGGTCTGGAATGCACTGCCTCGGAAGGTAGTGGAGGCCAATTCTCTGGATGCTTTCAAGAAGGAGCTAGAAAGGTATCTTATGGATAGGGGAATCAAGGGATATGGGGACAAGGCAGGAACCGGGTTTTGATAGCAATTGATCAGCCATGATCTCAAAATGGCAGTACAGGCTCGAAGGGCCGAATGGTCTACTTCTGCACCTATTGTCTATTGTCTATTGTCTATAAACCAGATGATGTATTGTCACCATGACATTTATTGGCATCAAGGAGCAGACAGAACTATGGAACAGTTTGAGAATCTGTGTTGATGTCTGAATTTGCGAGGGGATGTACAACATTATTGTAAGAATTGTTTGTGTTGTGCCCAGTAATAACCCAGATGAATTGGCTATAGAAGTATTTTAAGATACGCTCCGTAGAAGAAGCATGTGTTACTTTAGAGCATTGTTTTGGTGGATTTTCATCTCCATCCCCTGGAGGACTAAAATATATCCCCGAAATAGTGGATGCTTTCACCAAGTGGATAGAGACTTCCCCAGCTAGATAATGAAAACCGCGGACGTTACAGCCACGATTTGGTTTTGAGAGAGTTTTTACCCGTTGGCGATTGACAAGCACTCTAGAACCAGTCATGGTCCCCTCTGCACCGCACATGTGATACAAAATGTAATGAAACTGTTTGGGGTAAAACACAGTTGGTATCCCTTATCGACTACAATACAGTGCAATTGTTGAATGGATGAACATAACTTTAATGAAAATGTTAGCTAAAATGAAAGAGTTAGAATCCTTGTTTGGGCTAGATTTATCATCAACCGAGTATGGTGGCATTGGGAAGGACAAATGCAGGCAGCAATTAATTGTCTCGATTAAGGAGGCCCATTATGTTGCCTCACATAATAGGAGACGAAAGGATCAGCAGAGCAAAGCTTATTTCGAGGTGCAAACAGAACCGCGGGAGTTGGAAATCGGACAGAAGGTTATAATGTCTTTCCTTCAGCCGAGCCCCTTTACAGCTTCGCGATTTGTAGGGACACGTGATATCCCTGACAGAGCCAGTCCACCAGTATATCGAATTTAGGCTGTTCCAAACAAGTTGGGTTGGTATCATATTAACCAACTCAAACCCCTTGGAGACAATCAATGTCATTTAGTAGCTGAGTTCTAGACAGCATCTTGTCAATGGGATGCCCTGGACCGAGATGAGATGATCCTCTTAGAGTTATGTTTCAGGCAACCACTTCCAGTTCGTACCCGGAGGATGAGGATAGGTCACATCTTTCCACTTGCCGAATGCCAAGGCGGAGACTATAAAAGAGAGAAAAAAGATGGGAGAACGTGTTTGTTCCGTGGTCTTCTGGAAATAAAGTGGGGGGTAATTGATCTGATATGAATGGATTTTAACAAGGCGTTCAGGTTAGCCATGGTAGGACCATTCATAACGTCAGAAAGTTTGGTATCCAGGGAAAGTTGTCTGGTGGAATCAGTCTGACGCCCACATAAGACAGAGGATAGTTGGAGATGAAGTGTTTTCTCCCTGGATGTCGTTGACCAGCGGATTCTTAGATAGATAGATAGATAGATAGATAGATAGATAGATAGATAGATAGATAGATAGATAGATAGATAGATAGATAGATAGATAGATAGATACTTTATTCATCCCCATGGGGAAATTCAACATTTTTATCCAATGTCCCATACACTTGTTGTAGCAAAACTAGTTACATACAATACTTAACTCAGTAAAAATATGATATGCATCTAAATTACTCTCTCAAAAAGCATTAATAATAGCTTTTAAAAAGTTCTTAAGTAGTTTACTTAAATACATTAAATACAATCAACCCCGGCACTTAACATATCTTACTCCTGGCGGTTGAATTGTAAAGCCTAATGGCATTGGGGAGTATTGACCTCTTCATCCTGTCTGAGGAGCATTGCATCGATAGCAACCTGTCGCTGAAACTGCTTCTCTGTCTCTGTATGGTGCTATGTAGAGGATGTTCAGGGTTTTCCATAATTGACCGTAGCCTACTCAGCGCCCTCTGTTCTGAGACCCTCGGCTTTATGTGTTTTTATGAATGATTTGGATGAGGAGGAGGAAGGGTGGTTTATTGTATTTGCAATGATGTGGAGGTTGGTGGGATTATGGATGGTATAGAAGATAGTCAGAGTTTACAACAGGACAGTGACAGGACGCAGAGCAGCGCTGAGAAGTTACAGATGGAGTTCAACCCGGAAAGTTACGGAGTGATGCATTTTGGAAGGATGAATTTCAAGGTGATACTTTCTCGAGTCAACCGAAGGCCGCACGATTCTATGGGTTCCACAATGGTAACTGAGTGGTGACACCGTCTCCAATAAACTGAGGGCCGCTCCTCGGTACGAGAACCACAATCGGCCCGGAGCGATGCACTGCAGTAGCAGAAGGAAGTGTGATTGACAGGTGAGCTTGAACACTTCCGCTGTTCTGCACATGCTCATAGTGACGCTCGAAAGGCAATATACCTGACAGTAAATCAGGAGTTAAGAAAAAGCGCAACTTAATGGGAAAACATCTTGAGAACCTGCGGATAGTTCACAGATTTCACTTGAGACTTTTGTTCATAGAGAGAGTTGATGGAGAAATAGTGGTAGAATTGTGGGAGGTTTGAGAATATCTTTAAAGTTAAACAGACTGCATTGCACGTCACGGGTACGGGGTGGTCAGGTCATTGACTGGCAGAGGTCAGGTTCCTGCTAAACGGCCCATGTGTGCGTTGGAAAACATTGTTCTTCAAACTGTCCACAGCCCTCGCTAATTTCCCTAAGAGACGCTCCCTTTTTGATCAAAGGTCTCTGGAATATTGCTGTGGATCTTTTAAAGTGTTTGTAGGAATATGTGCAGTGCATTTTATTGTAAAACAAGTCAGCTGTCACTGTGATTTCCATCACTTGCACCGCCTGGAATGACTGGAACGAACGAATGACGGGATGTGAACGAGTGTTCCCCTTTAATAAAGAAGTGTTCTCCATTTCACCTGCCAGACCAAACACCTCCCCTCTGTTTTAGAAGCAAATGTGCTCCGTTGAATGCTACAAAATAAATCAACTCCATTATGAACGCGTATGTTAGAAACAATACTGAGACAACTATCTCCACTTTGAATAGGTGAGGTCAGGTGTCATGGAAATTAAACTGGCAACAATCACATTACATTTTGTTTTAAAGTAAGTAGATTGCAATGTCCCTTGAGGAGTCAAATTCATGGCACGGTGACAGAGTGAGTAAAAGTAGTTTAACGTAAGTGTTTGTGCAGTTGGTTGTCACTAATGTCCCTGACGTGATAGCCACGCTAATTGCCTCAGTGGAATTGCTCTCTCCTCAATTAAAGTCTGCTAAACCGATCACCAGTCCATCTGAGCAGCTGAAACGCTCCGTACAACTGAACGCTGCTTCTGACGGAATATGGGATATCCGGCGATTTACAACATCGCGGCCGTTTTCTATCCCACACTGGTAGCGGTTGGTGTCCCCGGTAAGATGCCGGAGGTGGTTACTTTATGTATGGTGCCGTCGTTTTCCTGTTTCTCAGCTGCAGTATTCGTACTGTTACCACGCACAGATGCTACCATCGGTTGAAAAGTGTTTCCTGAATGGAGGATTCAGGCATCTAATGGTTTTATTTCCATTTTTCTTTTGTCAATTAAATCGTCATTGTTTCATAATTTCACCTCGCTAAGCTTTCTGAAGTGATGCTGGTCCGAGTCTCTATCAGTGCAGACTCTTCGACCTGATAACAACGTGGCAGCTTATTTAAATGACGGTCCAGTCTATTTCCGACACGTAGGTCTGTTTTTCTGTAAGTCAGTAAATGAGAACTCGTGCTTTATATCTCCTTTATTCCATTTGTAACCGCTACAAACAATCCCTTCAGCTATTCCACCTCTAATGATGGAAATGGTGTTGTTTACAGGAGCGATCGACTGCTCACCGGTCCGTGAGTCGTGGAACTCGGATGCCTCGCTCTAAAGTGAGGGAAGGTCGCCAATCCAATGACACTCACATCCGTCATTGTCCTCCAGCCGGAGTGCAGCGACCGAGACTGCACGGATTCCCGCTTTCCACTTCCAAACAGACCATACCCTGCATAGCATCGGAGGAATGGGGTGGGGTGTGGGCATTTAATCAGTTGCAGCTAAACCATACCCCCATCGCATCGACAGAATGGGGTATTCAGAGAGTTGTCGCTGACGATATTTCTTTTTTTTCATATTCTTGCAGTTAATTTAACGGCGATTGTGATCCTATCTCGGGGAAAATGCGGACTTTCCAAATGCATCACCCGTTACCTGGTTGGAATGGCAACAGTGGATCTGATGGTTGTTATCGTGTTTGCTTTAGTGGAACAAACCAACAATATCTACATTTATTCCAGATCCCTGCTCATCACTCCTGTGTGCGCTCTGACACTTGTATTTGTGGCTATGACACGGGACTGTTCTGTTTGGTTTACCGTCAGTTTTACCTTCGATCGCTTCATCGCAATATGTTGCCAAAAGCTTCGGGAAAGATACTGCACCGAGAGAACTGCAACGGTGGTTATCGTGACCGCGGTTATAGTGATTTGCGTGAAATGTGTCCCGTTCTACTTTGCCATTGAACCTTACGTCATCATTGACAACACGCCGTGGCGGTGCGCAGGCTCATATGAATACGTTACATCACCCGTGTGGAGAGGGTACGAATTACTCGACAGTATTTTAACACCATTGCTGCCAATTGGCTTAATACTAGTGTTTAACGGGTTAACCGTAAGGCATATCGTTGTGGCAAGTAGAGTCCGTAGAAGGCTTCGGCGCAGCAACGATAATCAGAAAGATGCCGAGGTGGAAAAACGCAGAAAATCGATGATTTTGTTATTTCCTATATCAGCTAATTTCATATTATTTTGGATGCCCTATGTAGCCCATTCCCTAAAATGGCAAACGCAAAATTATTTTTACCAGGACAGATATTTGAGTTCCCCGGTATACATCCTACAGCAATTTGGGTTCATGTTGCAAATTCTCAGCGTGTGCACCAACACTTGTATCTATACACTGACACAGAGGAAATTCAGAGAAGAGCTGAGGAATGGAATGAAGTATGTGTTTACATTAAATGGCCACCTGTGTAGATAACGCCCGCGTCTAATGTCAATTCAGTGGAGTTTTCAAATAAAGCCGTTTTAAAAAGAAAAGTTTTGGCAAATATGTTATGATTTCAGACTATCATATGCCTGGTCATCCTGAAATTTCAGAATTGGTGGAAGATTGCTGACGTCATACAACTCAGGTAGGAAGCAATACAAACGTTCATTACAGCTGGTTTAATTGTGACATTGGTTGAAGTATGTTTCAAACTATCACAGAAACTCAACTCGACTGTCACAAGCGCATCGATTGCTTCAGGATTTTCCGTGTTTTAGTTGTTTCAAAATGGACAGGATCAGGTGAGAGACTGTAACGGGAAGGCCACGGCCCGAAACGCTGGCTGTTTATTCATTGCCACAGATATTTTTTGATCTGCTGAGGAACAGAAGTGAATCTGCCCTCGCATCAATGACCACTCAATTCCCCGTCTTGTCTCTTTCCTCCCTCCATTCAATTATTAATATGCACAGTCTAATGCCTATCTCCCCTCCCTCTACACAACCATTACTACACCATTATTACAAATCCATTCTGTCCTCCCTCCACAGTCCGATCATTATCTCCCGTTCTCTAACATCCCTTCCCTCCATACACTCATTAATCATCCCACTCAGCCCTCCTTTCGAAAACCGTTTAATTTCGCCCTCCAATCCCACTCTCCCTTCTCTGGTACATAGATTAATACCGCATCATGTATGATGCCACATCCTGACACAAGATGGCGATTAACACCCAAACAGATAGAATTCCAAACTCCCCTTTATCCGGTTACCCCGTATAATCCATCTAATGTAATCCCACAAAGGCGTCTCCCGTTGTTTCCGGTATAATCCCTGTGGCCGCTCCCTCAACCCTCGATTAATAATCCAACCATTCTATTCACAATCTGGGCTTCCTCCGCACGCCCACCAATGCAATGGCCACGATAATCTATCTTCCCTCTGAATGGCGGGCGAACTCAATAATTCCTATCATCCCCCACTGTGAAGGCCACAAGCCAAAAGTTCAGGATTGTCACGGGACCAAAATGAGCGTCGTTTCTATTACTAAGGAGAAGGTGCTTGGGGGGACTGAAAGAAGTGATGTCAGATTTTGGCGATAATTGCGGTATTTTGAAATAGTTCGGATGAGTAGAAAACAGCGAAAATGAATCTATTGCAGTCTTGAAGAAGAGAAGTGGTCAAAGTACCGGACATTATAGGGAAAGTAGCCTGACCTCAGTGGCTGGAAACATGTGGTTCTCCATCACAAGAATGCTGTGTCGGGTACACAGAGGCACATGATAAATAGGCTGAATTTTGCCATGTTTAAAGAAAATGATGAATTCGAGGCCAAATGTACCGGCAATAAAATGTTAGTTGGAGGGGTTGCTATTGCTGATGAAGCGGGACGTTTGCAGAGGAACCCGGACGGACTTGTAGATTGGGCAAATAAATGCAAATGGGATACAGTGTTGCGAAGAGCATGGTCACGCAATGTGGTAGAAGGAACAACATAGCAGACTAAGTTCTAAATAGGAAAAAAATTCAGAAATCGGAGGTGCAAACGACACAGGAGTTTTCCTTCAAGATTCCCAAAAGATCGCCTTGTAGGTGCTGTCAGTGGTATTGAAGGCAAAAACGCTGTTGGTGTTTATTTCAAGAGGACTCCGATATAAAATCAAGGATGTAACGCCGAGGCATCATAAAGTATTTGAAATAGCTAAGCTGGAGTATTGTAAACAGGGTTGAACCTCTTTCTTTTCCGGGAAACGACGTGTTATCATTTCAGACTATCCAGAGGATGTTTACGAGGATGATCCCTGGAATAAAGGGGTTAACGTACGAGGAGAGTTTGCTGGCTCTGCGCCTGTACTCACGGCAGGTCAGAAGAATGACAAGGATTCTCTATGAAACCGATCGAACACTGACAGATCTAGTTAGAGCGGACGTTTATTACAGAGCGGGAATGTAGCCCAGAGTCCACACCCTGGGAATACATGAGATCTCTTTAGAACAACGATGAGCAGGCATTTCCTGAGCAAAAGCATGCCGAATATGTGGAATTAATTGGCACACACAGCCGTCGAGGACAAATCATTGAGTATATTTAATGCGGATTCTGATATTTTCTAGACTTGTCAGGGTTTCAATGGTGACAGGGAGAAGGGACGTTCTTTTATTAAGCCTGTTTAGAGATGTAGCGTAGAACAGGGGCCTTTCCAGCCATCGATCCGCATCGCCCAGAATCCAGCCTAATTGCGGACTCTATGGGCGGTATGTCCTAATTCTGCTCGGTTGTTCATGGTGTTATGGTCTCACCTACTACGTAACCTCTAGAGCAAAGCCAGACCTCATCACATTGTTTCCTACGCTTCCCCAATGCTCTCCTTCTGCCCGGCAAACGACATATCCCTCCCACCGCCTTCCCTCACAGCATTGTTCCGATCTACCCTCCCTGTTTCCCGTGTACAGGCCCGTGCTCCACATTTGCCCCAGCTGCATCTCCGTAGGCCTCTGATAACTCATACGCCCGACTCTCCCCCATCTTGCTCAACGCTACTTACCTGCCACCCTTGCTCCAACTCCTTACACCGATCCTTTAACGCCCAGTCTAATGCAGGACTTCCACCCGCAAATCTTTGCTGCCCATTTCCCTCCGCAATCGCTGCCCGATTCACTGAGTCCCATCAGCAGCCGGATCATCGTTCCAGGCACTGGAGGCCTAAGAGTTTCAGTGGGCAATCTAACAAATTATATGAATGTTATGGTCCGGTCCGGAGCCCGCGTTCCGGGTCTTGATCCGGTCAGCGGACTCCGGACACCGGGTCTTGTAGCCGTTCCTCCTTTCACCCTTGAGCCCAATTGGACACACCTGTGGATCATCGTGGCTTGCTGGGGCTCAAGGAGGCGCACCTGATGCCCATCGACTGGCAGTGTATATAGGGGGCTCTGGGTCTGAGTGGAGTTGGGGGGGGGCGTCCTTCTCATCCTGTCTATCCTGCTTATCCTGTTCCTTCGGTTCGCCCTGGCTTGGAGTACCCATCGTTAAAGACGAGTTCTTCGAGTAAGTCTGGCAGTCACCCCGGACCAAGTTCCCTTCCTATCCCTTGCCTCCGTCGGGCAAGCCTGGCCGGACTGCCGTTGCCCGGCGGGGGACTCTGCCCCTTTCCTTCGACGGGTTGTGCCCCGCAAGCTGCCCAGGTGTCCCGTGACCTGCCCAGGCCCCCGTGTTCCTGCCTTGGGAGGTCCGGGCTCTGCCCAGGAGTTCTGCGGCCGCCCAGTGAACTCCTAGACCCTGCTTGAACTCCGGGATCCTCCTTGCCTGAACTCTGGGATCCTCCTTGCCTGAACTCCGGCATCCTCCTTGCCTGAACCATGGGATCCTCCTTGCCTGAACTCTGGGATCCTCCATGCCTGAACTCTGGGATCCTCCTTGCCTGAACTCCGGGATCCTTCTTGCCTGAACCCTGGGATCCTCCTTGCCTGAACTCTGGGATCCTCCTGCCTGAACTCTCAGACTCGCTCAGAACCCCAGAATCACCTTGACGCCACGTCCCTCACGCACACCACGGTCTCCACCTCTTGTCTATCGTTCAGTTCTTCCCTCCCTGCCCCTAGTACTTCAGTGCCTGCGGCCTGCACTTGGGTCCAGCCACCTGTCCGTATATGACAATGAAAAGAAAACTTTCCGTATCCGTTTGTTTTAAGGCTTTATTGTCACTGAAATTAAGATTTAACTCTTTAACAGACTAAATGTAAAAGCAATGCACGAGCAGAACAAGGCTTGTTTTCAAATGAACAACGGCAACAGGACTGGCGCGTTAAAAGACAGCGACGGCCGGAGATGTTGGATGTACCGGTAACGGAATCCGATTTTCCGGAGGTTCGCCATACCCAGAATTAATTACTGCCCGAGCAAATACAAGGGCCTGCTGACATTTGTTTACCGCTACAACAGGCTCTCCAGTCGATAGAGCACAATCACAACAGCATAGCTCAGGCTGTGGTTTATCGATTGCATTTCGCCTTTCAATCACCATTATCCCAAAATGACGGAACAGGAATTGGAATCGGAATTAATTTGTTTGACTACGGTGAAGTTCCATCCCTTTTTCCGCCAATTTGCGACGCACTCCACCAACCTGAAGGAGACCGCACACGCAGCACCACAATCAATAGACACCCCAGAAGATCCGCAATGATTCTCTGCCTCACCTGGAAGGACACCTTGCGGCCTGAATGGAGGTGAAGAAGGAGGGGAATGAGCAGCTGTAGCATTTTGGCCACTCGGTGATCGGTGCAAGCAGGGAGATTTGTGGGGTGGAACAAATGGACAAGGGCATCACGGACGGAAAGTTTCCCGCCACAAGCGGAGAGAGGAGGGAGATAGGGACATGCTTGGTGGAAGGATCCCTTTTGAAATGGCGGATATTGTGGAAGATGATGTGTTAGATGCAGAGGCTCATGGGGTGGTAAGTAAGGACAAGGTGATCTCTATCACTACTAAAACGGCGGGAAAATGGGGCGAGCGCAGACGTTCTGGAAATGGTGGAGACACGTGTGAGCGCAGCGTCAATGGTGACGGAATGGAATCCCGGTTATTTGAAGAAGAAATGCATCTCTGGTGTCCTGGGGGAGGAAAAATTAAAGCGTCATCATGGGGACAGTGAGGCGTAGACGAAGGAACTGACAAAGCGGAATAACATTTTCACAGGAGACTGGGTGAGAAGAGATCCAGTCATGACAGTCATGGGAATCGGCAGGTTTATCAGAGATGAATTCCATCTGCCACTTGTCAGCGCTATTCTGTAACCTGTCAATGTTCTGTTGTACCCTACGACAATCTTCCACACTATCCACAACTCCTCCAACCTCCTCATCATCTGAAAACTTGCTAACGTCTCCCTTGCTCTTCCTCTCATTTATTAAAACAAAACACTAAAAGCAGGGGATTCCTGTAGGACACGGATGGTCACCATACTCCAAGGAGAAAACGCTCCATGTACTACTATCTTCTGCCTTCCACGGGCAATTCAATTCTGAGTTCACCGACCAACTTTCCCAGTGCATTATACCTACTGACTCTCTGAAGAAGCCTACAATGGTGAACCGTCTCAAATGTTTTATCTAAATCAATCTGCACCAGATCAACACCTCTACCTTTACCAATGTGCTTTGTCACATCATCATAGAACTCAATAAGGCTCGGGAGACATAATGCGTCCCTCACAAATCCACAGTGATATCCCAGATCAGGATACGCTTCGCTGAATTATCTTAAATCCTGGCTCTAGAATATTCTCCAATATTTTGCCCGCCATTGCAAAAAGATTCATTGAACTGTAATTTTGAGAGTTATCTCTACAGCCTTTCTTCAGCAAAGGAATGATATTTTCCAAGCTCGACTCTGACGCTCCTTCTGTGGCCAGTGATAACGCAAAGAGCATCGCCAAGGGTGCAGCATCTCATCCCCCGCTTCCCGCGTTAACCTGGGGTATATCCCGACAACGCCTGACGAACTATTTGTCCTAATATTTCTCAAAAGATTCAGCGTCCTCTCTAATAACCGCGACATGATCTCGCTGCACACCAGGCCGTTTTCAGATAATCTCCAAACGTCAAGATCCCTCTCACTGGTGAAGACTGAAGTAAATTCTTAATCAAGGACCGGCTCTACCTTCCTTTTACTCTTTACATAACTGAAAAAAAATTCCGGTATCCTGCTTTCTGTTGTCGGCTAGTTTATTCTCATATTTAATCAATCCCCTCCGAATAGCATTTTCATTTGTCTTTTGTTGGATTTTAAACGCTTCACAGCCATTCAACTTCCCACTTATTTGTCCCTCCATCTAAGTGTGGTCTCATCACGACAGTGCAGGAGGCCATGGATGGACATATCGTAATGGGAAATGGAAGTGGAATTAAAATGGGTGGCTGGAATGGGAAGTAGAATTAAAATGGGTGGCTGGAATGGGAAGTAGAATTAAAATGGGTGGCTGGAATGGGAAGTGGAATTAAAATGGGTGGCTGGAATGGGAAGTAGAATTAAAATGGGTGGCTGGAATGGGAAGTAGAATTAAAATGGGTGGCTGGAATGGGAAGAGGAATTAAAATGGGTGGCTGTAATGGGAAGTGGAATTAAAATGGGTGGCTGGAATGGGAAGTAGAATTAAAATGGGTGGCTGGAATGGGAAGTAGAATTAAAATGGGTGGCCACTGGGAGATCTGTCTACTGACTGTCGCTAGACGAATTGCTGGCTTTGAAGCCCAGTCCTCACAAATACAAAATACAACCAGACAAATATATATGTACATAGTCCAGAGTCCTCAGTCCATTTTAAATGTCCAGTCGCCGCAGTTATGCTACGCCGGTATGTAGCTCGAGCACCTCATACCCGGCGGCTGAACAGCAACCGGACTCGCAGGTCGAGACCCTAGTCTATTGAATGCCGCTAAATAATCAGCGGGCGGCCACAACACAGCTTGTCTTCTGCCGAGTGAACCCCTGAGAAGCCAGCTCCGGCTCTGCTCTGGACTCCGTGCCACACAGTCCCCGGTGAAGCGAGAAGGCTAAGTACCCTCACCCAGGCTGTATAGAGCGTCGGTTCTGGCTAGACCGCGTTACGACCGAGGATTCGTCCTCATCCATCCACCCGCGAATCGCATCCAATAAATCAACGAATCAAGCTTGCAGTGTACCCGATTAACAAGAAAATTGGCCGTGACGGCGACTCGCTAGTTAACTGTCAGCCTCCATCGACTTGGGCAACAGTTTGCGCTGCAGCTCCTTCATTATCTCCGACTGCGAGCAATTCGCTGGTGGTGCACACCTACAACACTCGGAGTTCATAACGTACAGCAGGATACTCCGACCATTAAACCTACGTTTAAGTACAACGTTGGCAACTCTTGCTGACCCCGAAGAAGCGGCTGAGACCACTTGACACAGCCCCGCACCAGAAACAGGCAGGAAGGGAGACTGGGTGTGAAAGAGAACCTTGGTGGGGGACAGACAGAGAGAGAGAAAGAGAGAGAGAGAGAGAGAGAGAGAGAGAGAGAGAGAGAGAGAGAGAGAGAGAGAGAGAGAGAGAGAGAGAGAGAGAGAGAGAGAGAAAAGGAGGGAGGGAGAGAGAGAGAGAGAGAGAGCGAGGGAGGGAGAGAGAGAGAGAGAGAGGGAGAGTGAGTGAGAGAGAGAGAGAGAGAGAGAGAGAGAGAGAGAGAGAGAGAGAGAGAGAGAGAGAGAGAGAGAGAGAGAGAGAGAGAGAGAGAGAGAGAGAGAGAGAGAGACTGTGGTGTGAGAGTAAACGGAAGGTAAGAGGAAAACCGGGGTTAGCGGAGAAACCGGGGCAGAAATGAGAGACTTCCTGAACATAGAATCAGACGGGAGAAAGATGGGAGGGAGAGAAACGGGCGAGAGAAACAGGGTAGGCGTGGGGGGGGGAGGGAAGATGGAAACGGGAACATAGAGGAGAGAAGAGAGAGACAGGGCAGAGAGTGACGGAAGAGAAAAGGGAAGGGAGAGAGACGGGGAGAAAATCTGGGTAGAGAATTGAACATATACGGGAGGGGAGAGAGGGGATTCGCAAGAGAGACGGAGAAATGCTTGAACGAGAGAGACACGTGCAAAGAGATTCTGAGTAAGAGAGATGTAGGTATGGGCAAAAACAATGAATGTGTGTGTGAGAGAGAGAGAGACGGGCGAGGAAGATGTAGGAAGAGAGCGTCGAGGGAAAAAAAACGTAGAGAAAGTGGGAGGCGAGTGAAAATGGAGGAAGACCTTTCAGGGACAAACAGTGACTATCAAGATACTGGCGGCACGGAGGAGAGAGGGACACTGGAGGAAGGAAGAGACTGGGAAAGACGACAGGGATGGAGAGCGAGTAGCGGGAGAGAGACTAGCAGGAGAGATTATGAGCGAGCCTGGTAGGGTCGGGGCGAAACTACGGTTTAGAGAGAGAGAGAGAGAGAGACGGCAGACCAAGATTCGGGGAAAGGGACAGGGTCCCTAGGGGCTGTCAGACAGATATTGGGATGAGGAAGTGTGGGGTTTTGTGAGTCGATGAAAAGGCTTCTGTTCGTTATGGATTTAGACGGCTTTCTGAACCGCAGGACATTATGGGATTGCACTCCCACCATTATGCAGTCCCTGTGAAACACCCACACTTTTCCATCGGGCTGACCCCTCCCTCCCCGCCACCTTGAATCCACACCTTCCAACATGTATCGCGATCTCCCTTCCCAATCCGTCTTCGCCAGCTTCACCCTCCCTTCCTAGCTCCACCTCCGTGACTCCTTGTCTCTCCGACCTGACCCTCACTCCCTCTCTCTCTCCTACACTCCGCAGAGATAGCCCTACCTGCCCTGTGCGGCGCCCCTTGCACTTCTCGGGCGGGACGGCCCCTGAGTGATCCATGCAGTCCGTGAACACAGCCGGTCTTCTGTCCCGTCAGCTGGTTGGAGCCGCAGCTGGAGCTCAGTGCAGGCTGGAGGCGTGTCCGAGAGGCATCTTCCCCTCCCTGATCGAGAAGCTAGCTCGGGCCGTAGTCGCCCAGAACTCGGAGCATCCGGCTCCCCAATCCTCTCTCTTTTACCTGCTCTTCGAAACGAGTCTCCTCCTGGGACTCAAAGTGCCCCCAACCTCCAGCCTAGCATTTTAGGCTTGCCGCATGCTTCTGTCCCATGCGCAAAAGGGAACTAACGTAGAGGGACCTTCCCGGGACTGTGTACAGAGCAGCCTCTCATCCGTTCCGTGCCCTGTACCGGCGGGGTCGAGGGTAAGCATTCACCTCGACCAGAAGATTTTCTGTAGCTTTAAGGAGAACTCCAAGGCATGGTAGAAATGGACTTTAATATGGCATTCAGTACCGTTAGCCATGGTAGGACCTTTCAGAACGTTGGATGGCTTGGTATCCAGGGAGAGTTGGCTGGTGGATTCAGAACTGATTCCCAGAGGAGACAGATAGTTGTGGATGGAGTGTTTTCTCTCTGGATGCCGGTGAAAGTAGTGTCCTACAGAGATCTGTTCTGATACCCAAGGATTTTGTGCTTTAAAATGTTTTGAATAAGGAAGTAGAAAGGTGGGTTATTGTATTTGCAATGATGTGGTGGTTGGTGTGAAATGGTTAATGTGAAGGTTTGTCACAGGTTAAAATGGGACAGTGACCGGACGCAGAGAAACGCTGAGAAGTTACAGATGGTTCAACCCGGAACGTTACGGAGTGATTCACTTTGGGAGGATGGATTTGAAGGCAGAGGTGATACTTTCGCGAGTCAGCCGAGGGCCGCACATTAGTACGAGTTCCACAATGGAAACAGAGTGATGAGACTCTCTCCAATAAGCCGAGGGCCGCTCATCGGTACGAGTATCACAATCGGCACGGAGCGGTGAACTGCAAGAGCAGGAGCAAGTGTGATTGACAGGTGAGCTGAACACATCCGCTGTTCTTCACGTACTTATACTGACGCTCGAAAGGAAATATACCTGACAGTAAATCAGGAGAAAAAAAAAGGCAGTTTCTTGGCAAATAATTCAACAGCCTAAGAACCTGCAGACTGTTCATAGATTTTACTAACTATATTTGTTCAAACAGAGAATGAATGAAGAAATATTGGTAGAACTACTGCAAGTTTGAGAATATCTTTAAAGTTCGGTGGTTCCCATGACATCATCGTCGAGAATGGCAGCTTAAGTCACTAGCTCCTCCGGAAAAACGCGTATTAAGCCCCGCTAACCCGTCCAATAAAATATTTTAAAAAAATATTTGAACTGAAAAGAGGGGCAAGAATGGGGAAAAGGAATGGAAATAAAAAAGCGACACTGCGGAGCCTGCGGCCGAGAGGAGTGCAGCGAGCGGCTCTCCTACCCAACCGCGTGCGAGCGAGACTGCCGCTGGGCCTCGGTCAGGCGAAACCGCGAATATCTTCGAAATCCTGAAAGAAATAATGGAGGTCCAGAAAAATATAAAGCAGCAGCTCCGTGCTATTAAGTCAGAACTCGCCAGCGTCGATCAAAAAATAGCGGTGTGAGAGACTTGAATTGAGAAGGTGGAAGATCGCGTTGAAAACGTGCAACGGATACTGAGTAAGACAATAAAAATATTACATCACCAACAAGGTAAACAGCTTGACCTGGAGGAAAGATCACGGTGAAAAATTATCAGAATCTACAACGTTCCCGAAGGAGCGGAGGGTTCGTCTATGACGGAGTTTGTCGGAAAGTTATTGCGGGACGCGCTGGATCTTCCCTCGGCTATGAATCTGGAAGTCGAAAGAGTCCACCGCGCGCTCGTCCCGAAACCTACCCGGGACAGAAAGCCACGCTCAATAATAATTAAATTACTTCGTTACAGCACCAAGCCGGAGATTCTACGAAGGGCCTGGGGTAAGAAGAATGTGTTTTTCGACGATAAATTAATATATTTCGACTAAGATTACGCCTCCCCCGCCCCCCGGTCCTGCAGAAACGCAAAGAATACTCTGAAGTAAAGCGAGTACTAAAGCAAAATAAGATTAGATTTCAAACTCCGTACCCTGCTAAACTTCGAGTGTTTTATGACAACGGGACGCGGTTGTACCAGACAGTGGAAGTGTCGACTACAGACATGAAGGACAGAGGGTTGCCCGTCAGCATGACCAAAACGAGGGAAAGCCTGACTGAGGAATTATCCCGCTCCGCTTGGGAAATAGTGCGAGAATCGAGAGGGCAGGAGACGGGAGGAGGCCGAGAGAAATACATCAGGAAGAGACCGGGAGTTTCCCAAAGACAGTCCTCACCCCCTTCAGAAGAGCCATAAGGTTTGGCTAACTTTAAAAATGTTGAGAAGCTAAAGGGAAGTGGAAGTACACGGTGATATACTTATTTCGAGAAATACTTATTATAATGTGGATTTTATATTATTTAGTAGTTATTCTTTATTCGCTCACTACTCATTTTTCCCCACCAAAATGAGAATATGTATATATGTATGTAATATATGTGTCGGAGGAGTACACAGGGAAATCTTTTCTGTGTAATGGATTTGTTCACTGACTTTTATGAATACTGCACTGTGGGCCCTCAACTCACAAGTAGGAGGGGTTATCCCCCACAGCTAGACATTTCCTCCAGCTCAACGCAGGGTCAACTACCAGAGACATCAGCCTTGGAGTCACACGTTTGTTGCCATTTTTGTTATTATTTGCGTTTCTTGGTTCTTATTTGTTCAGGGAGTAGATCGGTTAAGTTTTATTCTTCTAATTTCAATGATACATTGACAGATAAATACAGATGACTAAGGGCAAGGTAAAATTCATTTCTTTTAATGTCAATGGGCTATTAAATCCAATCAAACGTAAGAGAATGTTATCCAATTTTGAACAATTTGATTCATACTGGGAAAAATAGTTTAACTACATAATGCATCATAGGCCTGATTTTATTCTCACAAATCAGTGAATCTGTTGTTAAAAAAGATCACTCCCTACTTGTATATAGTTCTTTCCTTTTGCTTCTTTTTTTCTTTCCACTCATTTCTATAAGTGTATACCTCAGATAAGTTGTGGAGATTTGTGATATATATATGATTATATGATATATATGTACAATGTCTGAAATACATCTTATGGAAATGTTTGGTTGATGATGAACTTCAATTAAAAAAAAATAAATTACAAAATAAAAGAATATCTTTAAAGTTAAATAGACTGCATGGCACGTTATGGGTATGGGAGGTCAAGTCATTCACTAGCAGAGGTCAGGTTCCTACCAAACGGCCCATGTGTGTGCTGGAAAACATTGTTCTTCAAACTGTCCACAGGCCTCGCTAATCTCCCGAGGACACGTTCCCTTTTCGATCACAGGTCTCTGGAATACCGCTGTTTACCTTTTAAAAGTGTCTGGAGGAACATACGTGCACTGTTATTGCAACACATGTCAGCTGTCATTGTTTATTCCATCACTCAGACCGCCCGGAATGACTGGAACGAACGAAAGAAAAGAATGAACGAATGTTCCTCTTTAATAAAGAAGTGATCTCCATTTCATCCGCCAGAACAAACTCCTTCCCTCAATTTCAGAAGCGAATGTGCTCCGTCAACTGTTACAAAATAAATCGACTTCAGAATGAATGCCTGTTTTACAGCAAGAATGAAATAAAAATATGCTATTTAAATAGCTGAAGCCAGGTACCATGAAAGATAACATGGAAAAAAAACTCATCGCATTTTGTTTTAAAGTAAATGGATTGCAATATCCCTTGAGGAGTCAAATTCATGACACGGAAACAATGAGTAAAAATAGTTTAACGTAAATGTTTGTGCAGTTGGTTCTCACTAGTCCCTGACGTGATCGCCACGCTAATTGCCTCAGTGGAATTGCTCTCTGCTCAATAAAAGTCTGCTAAACCGATCACCAGTCCATCTGAGCAGCTGAAACGCTCCGTACAACTGAACACTGCTTCTGACGGAATATGGGATATCCGGCGATTTACTACATCGCGGCCATTTTCTATCCCACACTTGTAGCGGTTGGTGTCCCCGGTAAGATGCCAGAGCTGGTCACTTTATGTATGGTGCCGTCGTTACTCTGCTGCGGTATCCGCACTGTTACTGAGCACAGATGCTACCGTCGGCTGAAAAGTGTTTCCGGAATGGAGGATTCAAGCATCTAATGGTTTTATTTTCATTTTTCGTAGTTCGATCGCAGTGTTTTCTTCCTTTCTCAATTAAGTTGGTGTCGATATTGTCACTGTTCATAATTTCACCTCGCTAGGCTTTCTGAAGTGATTCTGGTCTCTGCTTTCCTAGGTCCGAGTTTCTATCAGTGCAGACAATTCGACCTTATAACAACGTGACAGCTTATTTAAATGACGGTCCAGTCTACTTTCGACACGTAGGTCTGTTCTGCTGTAAGTCTGTAAATGAAAACTTGTGCTTTATATCTCCTTGATGCCACTTTGACACAGCTACAAGTAATCCCGTCTGTTCTTTCACCTCTAATAATGGAAATGCTGTTTATAGGAGCGATCGACTGCTCACCGGTCCGTGAGTCGTGGAACTCGGATGCCTCGCTCTAAACTGTGGGAAGGTCGCCAATCCACTGACACTCACATCCGTCATTGTCCTCCAGCCGGAGTGCAGCGACCAAGATCGCACATACTGGATTTCCGCTTTCCACTTCCAAACACACCATACCCTGCATAGCATCGGTAGAATGGGGGCATTCAGGGAGCTGACCGTATTTCTATTTTGTTTTCAAATTTCTTGTATTTACCTGTTTGGAATGGCAACAGCGGACCAGATGGTGGTTATCGTTATTGCTACAGTGGAACTGACCAACAATATCTACATTTATTCTAATTATATTTCTATTCTTTCCAAATTTTTTGCAGTTAACCTAACGGCGATTGTGATCCTTTCTCGGGGAAAATGCGGACTCTCCAAATGCATCACCCGTTACCTGGTTGCAATGGCAACAGCGGATCTGATGGTGGTTATCGTGTTTGCTTTACTGGAACAGACCAACAATATCTACATTTATTCCAGATCCCTGCTCATCACTCCCGTATGCGCTGTGACACTTGTATTTCGGGTCGTAACCAGGGACTGTTCTGTTTGGTTCACGGTCAGTTTTACCTGTGATCGCTTCATCGCAATATGTTGCAGAAAACTGCGGGAACGATACTGCACCGAGAGAACAGCAACGGTGGTTATCGTGGCCGTGGTTATAGTGAGCTGCGGGAAATGTGTCCCGTTTTACTTTGCCCTTGAACCTTACGTCATCATTGACAACACGCCGTGGCGCTGCACCCTCACGTATGAAAACGTTACTTCACCCGTGTGGAGAGGATACTCATTGCTGGTCACTATTTTAACACCATTGATACCAATCGGCTTCATCCTGTTGTTTAACGGGTTAACTGTAAGACATATCTTTGTGGCAAATAGAGTCCGCCGAAGGCTTCGGCACAGCAGCGACAATCAGAAAGATGCCGAGGTGGAAAAACGCAGAAAATCGATGATTTTGCTGTTCTCTATATCAGCTAATTTTATATTATTTTGGATGCCCTATTTAGCCCATACCCTGAAATGGCAAGTGCAAAACTATTTTTACGAGAACAGCTATTGGAGTTCCCCGGTATACATCCTACAACAATTTGGGTTCATGTTGCAAATTCTCAGCATGTGCACCAATACTTGTATCTATACACTGACACAGAGGAAATTCAGAGAGGAGCTAAGGAATGGAATGAAGTGTGTGTTTACATTAAATGGCCATCTGTGTAGATAACGCCCGCGTCTAATGACAATACCGCGGTGTTTTCAAATAAAGCCGTTTTACAATAAACAGGCTTGGCAAATATGTCATAGATTCAAACAATCATATGTCTGTTCAAGCAACACACACCAAATGCTGGTGGAACGCAGCAGGCCAGGCAGCATCTATAGGAAGAAGTACAGTCGAGGTTTCGGGCCGAGAACCTTCGTCAGGACTAACTGAAATAAGAGTGAGTAAGAGATTTGATGTGGGAGGGGAAGAGGGAAATCCGAAATGATAGGAGAGGGCAGGAGGGGGAGATATGAAGCGAAGAGCTGGAAAGTTGGTTGGCAAAAGGGATACCGAGATGGAGAAGGGGGAGGATCACGGGACGGGAGGCCTAGGGAGAAAGAAAAGGGGCATGGCAGCATCTGCAGATTTTTTCGTATATGCCTGATCATCCGGAAATTGCAGAATTGGCGGAAGATTGCTGAGTTCATACAGTTCAGGTAGGTTGCGTTCCAAACGTTCAATGCTGCTGGCATGAGTGTTACAATGGTTGAAGTATGTTCCGAACTGTCACAAGGGAAAGGATGGCTTTAGCACTTTCCGGGTTTAAGGTCTTTCAAAATGGATAGGGTCGGGTAAAAGAGTGTAAAGGGAGTGCAATGGGAAACCAGGGATAGATTCGCAGCTGCAGAAAGGGAGGAAAACGTGGAGCGTTCCATTGTTAATTGACGGTGATATGAACACAGAAACATGCAGGGCGCGATCTCCCCATGTGGAATATTCTGCATAGCCGCCCACTGTGAGCCAGCGGGAGATTTAAAAAGCGAGCAGATTGAGAAGGGTCGGTCATTTCTTCCGCATTTGAACGGGGCATGACTGCGCAAGCGCGTGAAAGTCGGCCCGTGAGGCAGCGGGAGATTTAAAAAGCGAGCAGATTAACGGAGTGGGCGACGGACTAGTGGGAGACAGAGTAGAAAGGCTTTGGCTCGACAAGCTTCCGCGAGCAGAGGCTGAGGACGAACTTGCTCCCATTGAGGTAAGTCCGCGTAAGTTCCTTTAATTAATTTAATTACCTTAGGAGTAGGTAATGGAGGCAGCATTTAGTGCAGTTGAGTGCCCGTTTGCAGCCTGTGGGAAGTCAGGGCGAGGTGGATCCAGCTGCAGCTCCTGACAAACCGAGTAAGGTAACTGGAGCTGGAGCTGGAGCTGGACGAACTTCAGATCATTCGGGAGGCAGAAGCAGAAACAAACAGGAGTTACAGGGAGATAGTCACCCCTAAGAGTCAGGAGGCAGGTAGCTGGCTGACTGTCAGGAGAGGGAAGGGGAATAGACAGAATAAGCAGAGAACCCCTGTGGCCGTTCCCATCAATCATAAGTATACCGTTTTGGATACTGTTAGTAGAGATTACGTACCGGGGACACGTTGTAGTGGTTGCGTCTCTGGCACCTAGACTGGACCCTCAGCTCAGAAGGGAAGGAGGGAAAAGAGGAGAGCAGTAGTGATTGGGGATTCGATAGTTAGAGGGACAGATAAGAGGTTCTGTGGAAGAGATCGAGAATCCCGGAAGGTCTGTTGCTTCCCTGGTGCCAGCGTCCACGTTATCTTGGATCGAGTTCTCAGTTTTCTCAAGAGGGAAGGTGAGCAGCCGGATGTCGTAGTCCATGTCGGGATCAATGACGTGGATAGGAAGAGTAAGGAGGTCCTGAAAGGTGAGTTAGGGAGTTCGGCGCGACGTTAAAGGACAGGACCTCCAGGACAGCAATCTCAGGTTTGCTACCAGTGCCACGTGCAGGCCAGTTTAGAAATAGTAAGATAGCGCAGATCAGCACGTGGCTGAGACATGGTGGAGCGAGCTTCCAGGAGAAATGGTAGAGGCAGGTTCGGTATTTTCATTTAAAGAAAAAGTAGATAGGTATATGGACAGGAATGAAGGGTTATGGGCTGAGTGCGGGCCAGTGGGACTAGTTGAGTGTAAGCGTCGGCACGGACTAGAAGGGCCAAGATGGAGTTTGTAAAATGTGTGTAGGATAGTGTTTTTGCAGCAATACATAGAGGTACAAACTAGAGAAGGGACAGTGTTGGATCTTCTGTTAGGGAATTAAATAGGTCAGGTGACGGATGTATGTGTTGGGGAGCACTTCGGATCCAGTGATCGCAAAGACATTAGTTTCAATATAATTATGGTGAAAGATAGGACTGGACCCAAGGTTGAAGTTTTTGATTGGAGAAAGGCTAACATCGAGGAGATGCAAAAGGATTTAGATGGAGTGGATTGGGACAATTTGTTTTATGGGAAGGGTATAATAGATAAATAGAGGTCATTTAAAGGTGAAATTTTGAAGGTATGGAATCTTTATATTCCTCTTAGGTTGAAATCGAAGGTTAAAAGTTTGAGAGAGCCATGGCTTTCAGAGGATATTGGAAACAGTTCGGAAAAAGAGAGAGATCTACAATTAATATAGGCAGCATTGTGCAAATGAGGTGCTCGAGGAACATAAACAATATAAAAAGAATCTTAAGAAAGAAATTAGGAAAGCTAAAGAAGATACGATGTTGCTTTGGAAAGTAAGGTGAAAATGAATCCAAAGAGTTTCAACAGTTATATTAATAGGAAAAGGATAGTGAGGGATAAAATTGGTCCCTTCGAGAATTAGAGTGGTAAACTATGTGTGGAGCCAAAAGAGGTGGGGGAGATTTTCAACAATTTCTTTTCTTCGGTATTCACTAAGGAGAACAATATTGAATTGTGTAAGTAAGGGAAACAAGTAGGGAAGTTATGGAAACTATGATGATTAAAGAAGAGGAAGTATTGGCGCTATTAAGGAATATAAAAGTGTATAAGTCTCTGGGTCCTGACAGGATATTTGCTAGGACCTTGAGGGTGGTTAGTGTAGAAATACTAACGGGGTCTCTGACAGAAATATTTCAAATGTCATTAGAAACCTGAATGGTGCCGGAGGATTGGCGTATTGCTCATGTTATTCCACTGTTTAAAATGGGTTCTAAGAGTAAACCTGGCAATTATAGGCCTGTAAATCTGACGCCAGTGGTGGGTAAATTAATGGAAAGTATTCTTAGAGATGGTATATGTAAATATCTGAATAGACAGGGTCTGATTAGGAACAGTCAACATGGAAGGTCATGTTTGACAAAACTTATTTAATTTTTTGAAGCGGTTACTAGGAAAGTTGACAAGGGTAAAGCAGTGGATGTTGTCTATATGGACTTCAATAAGGTATTTGACAAGGTTCCGCATGTAAGGTTAGTTAGGAAGGTTCAATCGTTAGGTATTAATATTGAAGTTGTAAAATACATCCAACAGTGGCTGGATGGGAGATGCCAGAGAGTACTGGTGGATAAGTTTTTGTCAATTGGAGGCCGGTGACTCTTGTTGTGCCTCTGGGATCTGTACTGGGTCCAATGTTGTTTGTCACATACAGTAATGATCTGGATGATGGGGTGGCAAATTGGATCAGTAAGTATGTAGATGATACTAAGATAGGTGACGTTGTGGATAATGAAGTAGGTTTTTAAAGCTTGCAGAGAGATTTAGGCCAGTTAGAAGAGTGGGCTGAAAGATAGCAGATGGAGTTTAATGTTTATCAGTGTGAGGTGCTACATTTTGGTAGGAATATCAAAATAGGACATAGATGCTAAATGGTGGGGCATTGAAGAATGCAGTAGAACAGAGTGATCCAGGAATAATGGTGCAACGCTTCTTGAAGGTGGAATCCCATGTGGATGTGTTGGTGAAGAAAGCTTTCGGTATGCTGGCCTTTATAAATCAGCGTATTGAGTATAGGAGTTGGGATGTAAGGTTAAAATTGTACAAGGCATTGACAAGGCCAAATTTGGAGTATTGTGTGCAGTTCTGGTCACCGAATTATAGGAAAGATGTCAACAAAATAGAGAGAGTATAGAGAAGATTTACTAGATTGTTGAACAAGTTAGGTCTTTATTCTTTGGAGTATAGAAGTTTGAGGGTGGACGATAGAAGCATTTAAAATTATGAGGGAAATAAATAGAGTTGACGTGGAAAGTCTTTTTCCATTGAGAGTAGGGGAGATTCAAACAAGAGGACATAGGTTGAGAGTTAGAAGGTTTGTAATCGTTGTACAGAGGGAGGAGTGGTTGGTATTTGATGAGCGATGTTAACGGTTGAATGGATGATGACGACGCGGAATGAACTGGTGTGTGATGAGAGAGGAGACTCTATGGCAATGAATCAACAGTCAGCAGGGCTGGAAATGAAAATAGAAGTTGTCAGGATATTGAGGTTTGCAGGACAGGAGAAGAGATAAGAGGCCAGAGTGGAGATATGAGGAAGAGGGAAGGAATTAGTGTAAAATATCGGAGGTTAGAGGAGTCGGTGTTGATGCTATTAGATTAGATGTTACTTACACAGATTAAGAGGTGTAACTTACCAAAACTGAAAGTGTTCTCATTATGGCACAATATAAGGCCATGGACAAACACGTCCCAAAGGGAGTCGGCAGATGGACTGAAACATTTGTCCTCTAAGAATTCTCGCTTTTTTTCTGCATAGAGCTGAGGCGCCCGATAAATTGTTAAAAATTGTTAATTGTTAATGATTAACAGTTTGCTTGTGGTCAGAATCTTCGTAAGCCTGGAAGTTCTATTATTTTAACTCTCTTCACTACATGCCATTTCTTCGTCTTTGATATTTTGTGATTTCGCATCAATCCTCATCCCAATTGGGATTTTACATCAATGACATCGAGTTTATTTTTACTCCAGCCCTTGGAAAACACGTCAGCCTTCTGTAGTATCGAATATTCAGTGTGCTGGAGCGAGTATAAATGAATGACCGTGGAGATTCATTAGCTCAACTTTTTCAGCGAGATCGCGGGCTGGTGGAAGACAGGTTGACTCTCACTCAGCATTTCTGAAACATTTAATGGTTTTACAAAGATACTTTACATGATTATTGCCATAATTGGTGTTCCTGGTAAGAATAAAGGCGAACGAACAGTTCTGGGTGTGCGGTCTGTGGGCTCGTTTACTTTAGTTGTCGACAGCGTTGTAAAACGGGTGTCTCAGTGAGTGCAGAGCAGACATTGTGACAAAACCTGGTGTTGGTTCAGAAGTTTACTTTCATTTCAATCCGTGGCCCCTGTTAAGAATAAACCGGCAGTTGAAACAGACGTAGATTTGAAGATGGGAGGCATGGATACATTTTGTGGATTCATGGCAAGCACTTTTGCTTTATCAATGCATCTCGCTTCTCGAATTAAACTCCAGTAATACAGCCTGTTCTGCATCCTTACGGGCTACTTGGTGTTATTCCGTATACAAATACAAGGTTATTCTGCTGTCTTTGTGAAAAATTAATGTAAGTTTGAAAGGAATTCGGGAAGCAATCGCTGTCGAGGTTCTGGGGAGGAACGGTGGACATCACTTGTGTATCAGAATCCGAACTACTGGGAATTTCGAAACAGATAAGGGTCGTTGTGCGTTTTAGTGCACCAGGGTTTTAGTGTTTGCCTCCACGCCCTATTTTGTGAAGTGAAGAGGGAGTTCAGAGCCAACCCAGCAGTGTCCGCTGGAGGTCAGACCTTCACGCAACACTGTGCTCTCGAACAATAAACATCGAAGCATTTAGAATAATGCCGCAGTTCCTTGGAGCAAACCCGAGGGAGGGGAGGCAGATATTTTGAAGCAATTACATTATTCTTTCTTAAGAAATTGGATGGTTTAAGCATTCTCGTGTGAAATACTTGAAACTTCGGTGGGTCAGTCCGTATATTTAAAAACGAAAATGAGAATTTTCTCATCGGAGTCCTTGATGTAGTCTGCTGGATACGCGCCCAAGAATAGCAGCAGAATTTTAAAGAAGCGCGCCAAGCGGGACTTCTGGTGGCGTTTGAGAAACGGGGGAGTCGCAGAAGAGACTAAGGCATGAAATTGGGGGAAATAAATTTGATTCGAACTCTAAACTTTATAAATTGACGAAGCAGAGAGAGTGTTGCACCATGAACACCTGTCCAGCTGAACACATCAGAAGCTTTCTCAGATATGTTACCTACAAAAATGGACAACTGCTTCTGTCATTTTTACAAATCCGCTGAGCAAGATGGTGCTTCCTTGGTCTAATATATTTTCTAAACAGGGTCACCGACAACACTTGTTTTGTAGAGGAGGCCAAACATTTTAATTCCGATTGCTTTTCCCGTTCCGACATGTCGGTCGGTGCCCTTCTCCTGTACCAAGATGAGGAGCAAGAACTTATATACGGTCTTTGTAGCATCCAAACTAATGACGTTAATATAGATTTCGCCTTTCGTTTAAGAAGAAAATAAGAAACCTGCTTCTCCCCTCTTCTTCTATTCCCCACACTTTACCGCTTCTCACCTGCTTATCATTTCCCCCGGGACACCTTCCTCCGATATCTATCCTATGGCCGTTACTCCTGTCCTATCAGAATTCTTCGTCACCAGACCGTTATCTTTCCGACTAACCTGGCTTCATCTGTCACCTTCTAGTTATTTTACCCTCCATTCACCTTTCATAACCCCAGCCTCTTTCCCCTTCCCTTCCAGTCCATAACAAGACTCCCGGCCCGAAACTTCGAACTTTTATTCATATATATAAATAGGAGTTGTAGACCAGCTAGCTGCCGCAACATTTTGTGTGTGTTCTTTTACTGACAGTTGATTAGTTCATCAAAACCAGTCTCCTGCCTACTCAGAGTAACAGCTAGCTCCATTATCCATCTCTATCTTCAATAAACATAATGAGTTGGCTTCCAAGGTCCTCTTTGAAAACACATTCCACAGGTCCAACACTTCATGTCTCAAGAATCTTCATCCTGTCTGAGATTTAACGGACGAGGTTTTATTCCGAGGCTGTTCTGGCAGATTGGTTGTTCTTGCAGTATCCGGCAGATTTCGATAAGATCCGTCTTCATTATTCTTGCAGTCCACTCCCGACCTGATAATCCCATCTACCCGCATATCCAAGTCCCCATCATCACTGTAACATTCAATCAGTATTACCATCAGGTGTATCATTGCTGACATATGTATGCCGCCAAAATTGTTCTTTTGCGGCAACGATGCAGTGTAAGATACAAGGTTGCCCTCAGTTCCCCAAAACAAATAAATAGTTGAAAAGATGATATAGAAGTATTGTGCTTGAGTTTATTGTCCATTCAGAAGTCTGATGGAGGAGGGGACGAAACGGCTCTTAGCACTTCGATTGTGGATCTCTAACTGTTATCCGATGGTGGTAACGCGACGAGAGTATGTCCTGCATGGCGAGAATCCTTACTGATGGATGCTGCCTACGTCAGACAGTCTCTTGAAGATAACTGTGAATGCGGAAAATATTGTGCCGATGATGAAATATTGTAAATACTCAGTAAGTACATGCGATCCTTTCATTTACAGAATATCAGGATGTGCCCATGATGAAACCGGTTCAATAGACTCGGAGCAGTCTCGACGGGCCTAATGGACTACTTCGACCCTTATATCTATGGTCTAACATTCTGTAAATACATGCGATTCTGTCATTTACAGATATCATGTCAGGACCCGTGATTAAACATGGTAAACACTGTTAATACTTGCGACCCCGTCATTTACGGATTATCTGTGTGTGATGAGTTCCGTGAAAACTCACTCGCCATACATCTGTGAATATTTGCAAGAATCTTTAGTGACGGACCAAATCTGCTCTGGCTGCTACTGAAGCAGGGACGTGGAGTTGCTGGCGTATCTTCCTCGAGAACGCGTCATCATATTGTTGGGCCCAGATAAACCATTTGAGATGCTTACGGCCAGGAACATAAAGTTGCTTACTCTTCCACAACAGACCCCTCTACGAGAACCGATGTATTCACTCTCCTTTCCCGAATCTGGAATGAATTCCTTGATCCTGCTGACTTTGTTAGTGAAGCTACTGATGTGACAGCATTCGAACTCCAGTCCGTGATTCGGCTGGGTATCAATAGGTGGGATTCGGGGGAGGGTGGGGGGCGGATCGTCTGGCCCTAAGAATCTGTTCTGCGCTACATCTCTAACATATTGAAAAAAAATCCTGCCTTCTTCCCGTAACTATCGACACCCTTACCAGTCGAGATAAAAGCAACAGCAGCTTTAACTATACTCAATGATTTGACATCAATAGTTTTATGTGGCAATGGATTCCACATTTTCAGCATCGCTGTACCAACGATCTGTAATTGTATTCCGAGGCTGAAGGAGAGGGGATCTGGAAGGAGTGAATAGAAGACGATGATATAAAGGGAAAGGGGAGGAGGAACAAAAGGAGTTAATGGACAGGTAAGGAGATGAGGCGAGAGACGGAAAAGGGAATGGGAATGGAAAAGGTGGGTAGGTAAAATAATGGAAGTTCGATAAATCGATGATCATGCCATCCGATTGGAGGCTATCCAGACGCAGTATTTGCTGCTCCTCCAAACTGAGTATGACCTCATCGCAGAAGCAGAGGAGGCCATGGACTGAAATATTCCTCTTTATATATTCCGACTGCAAGATCTATAACCGAGACAATTTGCAGAATGAAACAGAGAAGCACGATGACATTGTAGATTTGGTCCATCTTGATAAAGTCCATGGAGTTTAGGAATGGACAGTATCAAGAATAACAAACATAAAAGGGAGAGGTGAGACTGGGAGTGTTTCAACACAACATTCACTGACTTCTGCAATCGCCGTTCCTTCGTCTTTGAGATTTTGCAATTTCGTGTCAAGCTGTCCATACCTCATCACAATTGGGATTTTACTTGAATTGCGTCATGTTTATTTTTACCCCAGCTGTTGGAAAACACGTCAGCCTTGTGTAATATTGAATATTCAACGTGCAGAAGCGAGTATAAATGAATGACCGTGGAGATTCATCAGCTCAGAGTTTCTTCAGGCAGATCGCGGACAGCTGGAAGACAGGCTGAATCTCTCACAGCATGTGTCAAACATTGTACAGTCTGAGAAAAATATATTACATGTTCATCGCCGTTGTTGGCGTTCCAGGTAAGAACAGGGGCGATCTTAGACTTGTAGTTCTGTGTGTTCAGTTGCTGACAGTGTTGTGATGCCGGTGAGTGCGATGCAGACTTTGTGACAAAAACCTGTGCTCGGTCAGAAGTTCCCTTGCCGTTTACAGAAGCGACCGGCAGTTGAAGCAGATGTACAGTCGAGAATCGGAGAGATGGATTTATTTTGTGGATTAATGGCAGGCGGTTTTAATGTATAAATGCAAAGCCGCTCTCACAGTAAACTCCGATAATCCAGCGCGCTCGCCACCTTTTACGTGCTGCTTGCTTTTATTCCGTATCAATAGAGCAACGTGTTTTCATGGTATTCCGCTGTATTCCAATAAATTACCGCAAATTTGAAGGGGGCGCGGTCAACGAATCGCCTTTGAGATTCAGTGGAGAGTGGTGGACATGATCGGTAACTTAGACTCACAACGACCATGAAGTCAAATTCGTCTATTCGTTCTAGTGTACCAGGATTTATGTCCAGGTCCTATTATCCATGGTGAAGCGGGAGTTAAGAGCCGACCCAGCGGTGCCCGTTGGAGATCATACGACACATGGTTATCTCGATACTCCGCTCTGGAACAAAAAGCATCGGAGCATTCTGAAAAAAATGTCGCTGTAATTTCTAGCATCCCCTAAAGAGGCAGATGCCTTGAAGTACCTATGATGTGCAAAATATTTTTTAAAAGTTCGGCAGGTCGGTCATAATCGTTATAAAATATAATTGGAACTTTATGATCGGATTCCTTGACATAGTGTCAAAGAAACCCGGCCAAAGGTGGTTACAGAATTTAAAAGACGGGACCCAAGCGGAGCCCTTGTTGGCGGGTGACAAACGAGGAGTCTAGGAGTGCGCGATTTGTTTTGAACTTTGTAAATGGACCGAAGCGGAAGGAGCGGGACTTCGCTGTAGGGTGAAAGCTGCCGGAACATCGGTGACAAGAACGCGGCAATCACCACATCTAAAAAATTTGAAGAGGTCCAAAACCTGACGGAGGAAATTTATATTGTTTTCCCTAAAGCGCCCTCGACAGTCATTTGACAATGTCTCCTTCCCAGACTCTGCTCCTCTCCCAGTACAGAATACCACCCCGTTCCATCCAGCATGCATTCGCGTGAGGCATTTGCGACTCCCCCTTTACACCTTTTAAACCTCCAGAAATTAGTTGCCTGCAAAGTGTGATGGTTCTCAATTTCCAAATTATCTACGCGGTGAGACTCGAGGAGCGACGAGACAGTAAATCGCTCGTTGTTTTTGCTGTTCCCACAGTGAATTTAATGGCGATTGTGATCCTTTCCTGGGGAAAGTGCGGCCTCTCCACCTGCACGACTCGATACCTGGTAGCCATGGCAACGGCGGATCTGTTAACCATCATCTTTCGCGTCATATTGTGGCGGATCAATTATTACTACTTCCCCGGGACATTCCTGGACATCACCCCCGTGTGCAGTGTGATCTCTGCTCTGGTGACGGCAGCCAGACTGTTCTGTCTGGATCACTATCACTTATTTATATATCAGCCTGCGAACGTGATTGACAATATACACTGGTCCTGAATGCCAAAGCCAGGCGTCTATACTCATCACGGTTGGGTGGAATATAGATGGTTTTCTGCGTTTATAACGCCATTACTCCCGTTCGTGTTAATACGACTCTTCAACGCTCTGACAGGCAGACACGTTTTAGTGACTAGTCGCGTCCGTAAGGGGCTGAGGGGTCAGAGCAAAGCGGAGATCCGCAGTGACCCTGAGATGGAGAGCAGAAGGAGGTCTGTGATCTTACTTCTCACCATCTCCGGAAGCTTCATCATTCTGTGGGCAGTGACAGTTGCCGAATTCCTTTATTGCACCATTGCTGGATTGAGTCAAAATCATTATAACGATTGGGAGATCGTATTTGGACACTCCGGGGAAATGCTGCTGATCTTAAGTTACTGCACAAACACTTTTATTTATGGGGTAACTCAGTCCAAGTTCAGAGAGCAGTTCATCAGCGCAGCGAAATATCCGCTCACGTCAATTTTTCAATTAATTAATAAGCAAAATATATAGTTCTTTTTAGAGTTAGTTGCCGTGTTTTACATTTTGAGACTACAGAACGGTTTGTCATCGGAGAACGAGGCAGCAAAGAACTTAAAACTGATTTAGAGCACAAAAGCGACACAGCACGTAAACGGCAGACGCGGCTTCCACCTCTTCCCAAATATCATACTCTCCTACCTGTTTCACACAGTTTCCGCTCTCGTCACCGCTGCACCCCTTTCGACAATGAATCCCGCACTCCCGCGTAAATGCTCATCCGCTCAAAGACTTTGTTTCTTGGTACCAGAGAGGAAACAAAACACGTGGCCGAAGTTCTGCCGTCACGAGGAGGTCGGGCCGAATTCACATTGAGCGTCCCGTTGTTTAGATCGGACGTGGTCCAATAGAGAGTAGACAATCGGTGCAGAAGTAGACTATTCGGCCCTTCGAGCCTGCACCGCCATGCTGTCATGTTGTCCATGCTGTCAGTCAGTAGGCGCGCCTCAAAGAGAGTTAACTGATTGCATCCAACATCATCACGTCTGTCAACATGCTATGAGTAAACAACGTGTATGCAGATCCTTTATTAAACAGTCACGTTTACTTGTGTCCTATGAGTTAGTATCAATGCTGTGTTGTATTCTACTGCACAGAGAGCAAATGTAGATCTGGATATATCTCCTTAATTTATTTAATTTTCCTGACCGTTCCAAATTACTGATAAAATAGCTGGCCTCATTTGCCTAACAACACAGCCCATTATTCAAAAATGAACTGCTACCGATGTCTTCTTCAAACTTTACAGTTGTCTGCCGTCCTTTGCTAAAATGAAATTTGCGAGTCCCTTCCTTATGCCACTGAAATTTGGGTTTGCACCTTTTAGATCGTTGACTTGAATGTCTGTTCTATCTTTTCTATCTAACAACCTGGGAGCCGGCAGAGCGCTGTCAGGGGTCCCAAACGCTTCCACAGTGACACGTAAGAGACGTGGACAGTCACATTTCTGTCTAACAACCCGGGAGCCGGCAGAGCGCTGGTCAGTGGTCCCAAACGCTTCCACAGTGACACGTAAGAGACTTGGACAGTCACATTTCTGGAGACAAGTCACAAGGTTTACCCAACCTGACCCGTCGACACATGCAGTCCATGCTAGCAATATTCCGGAGAATAAATACACCACGGATTACACACAACTAATAATTGTATACCTAGCTCTGACTTCCCGACATATTTCCAGCTCTACTTCCTGCTAACGACTGGGTGTACTGTTGTGTTTTCCCATCATTGTGATCTCCTTGAATTTTTTCCGTCATTTATCCTGTATTTTTGGTAACTGTATGTGTTAATCACCTTCTCCTGTATTGCTACAATAAACCCTACTGTTTATGGGAAGAGGTCTCCAACTCCGAGCCAGGCGTGTGAAGTTTCCTTGTCAACATCTAGTTTGCTCAGATCGTGGGGATGTCTTCCATGGAGGGTCATACTCTTCCATTGGCTAACGTTTTCTTCCATTGCGATAATTTAGTCCTTTCCGCTGGGCTGTGTTGTGTTCTTTTTTTTTTTTTATCAGAATTGCCCATACTCGCGTGATGTGCTGAAATCTGTTTTCCTTGGTAAAAATGTACCCTTAGAAGTTTGATCTGACTGTTGTGTAGATTTTCAATGTCTCTTGATTTAGTTTTACTGATGAAGGAGCATATAACCTCAAATTCATGTATCGAAAGTAGATCTCTGTATAACTCATTTCGTTGTTTCTGATGTGATGCCGAATATTCGTCCTATTCAGTAAATTAGAGAGTGGGTTTAAAGCTAGACTTGGAGAGTTGTCTTCGAAAATGACTCTGTTTATTTTGATAGCAGCGGTTGTTCCTTTTTGGTTATTAATACATTGGGTGATTATAGAACGCAAAGCTTCATCAGATGTTGAAGAAATTTCACAAGTATTGGATGTAGTTTATATATATCAAGAACTTCTCTTAACCATGTGTGTGGGACAGAGTCAAATGTTTTATGGTAGTCAATATAGCAACATGGAAGGTTTCTGCTTTCCCCCGGCTTGATTTAGAGTTATGGAGTCTATCATCAGTTGTTCTTTACATCATTTCATACCCCCTACGGCATCCGTTCTGATCTTCGGTAAGTATATTGTGGTCACCTAGGTGAGAGGTCATTAGTTGTGAGATACGTAATGTTACAATTTTATGCGTGGTATTATTATTATTGTTATTATTATTATTATTATTATTATTATTATTATTATTATTATTATTATTATTATTATTATTATTATTTGTTTTCTTTTTGAATTTGCATAGTTTGTTGTTTTGGGCACACTGTTTGTCCTGTTTGCACGGTTACTAGACTGATTATGTCAGAAAGAAAATTATTCTCAGGTTGCATGTATATGGTAACGTATTGTTACTTTGAAAATAAATTTACTCTGAACTTTGAATGTGATCATCCCTGATTAAACTGATCTGAGGGGACCGGCTGGTCTTTCTTTCTGTGGCGATGTCCTCTTGTGAACTACAGTGATGTTCTCCACATTCAATCGTGCAAATCTCTTCGTCTGCTAATTTCATCTTCATCAGAGCATTCACAGCCTGGAAGCCTGAGGAGCGAGTCGTACCCATCCATCAACCAAGTATCCAACCTAGTTACCATTCGCAACCACCTGCAGGTCAGGGGATTCACTGGTCACACTGCCTCACTGAGGAAGAAAATAACTTCAGTAGTTTTAAAAATAATCCCGTGCTTTCCTCACGTATATGACGAATAAACTCTCCTGGGTCATCAAGCGGGTACAGGTATCGATTATGAACGACGTTTCAATGAAAACTTCTACCATCTTCTTCAAGGATAATGCTTGGACGTGTTTAGCCCGTTGATATTTTTACCCCTGTATTCCGGCCCTCCTTATTGGTTAATCCTCATCAAATCAGTTTTCCGTTCTGCCACCTTGTTTACAATCGAATTCCAGTCCCGGTTTCGCTTTTGTTGAAAAACTTTTCCTCCAGTTTTATTCCAATGGCTTCCTTTACCAGGCCGAACCAAAAGCCATTGGGGCGGCACAGTAGTTTTGTGCTGTCGAAGTCAATCCTATGGCTAACGGAAATGCAATACTCTCCCACCACCGATTTCTCTAGGTAACACAAACGGACACACATTCTGTCCACCTTGATAAGCGTTTCCACCGTGCATCCCGTCTGGCCGACACATGGAATCCTGTAAAATCCAGTCGATCAGAGTCTCAACTCACCTTTGACCTGCATAGGCTGTGCCTCGACTTTCCTTGTAGTTTTGTGGGTGGTATTAATCGGGTATTTCTTCAGGATCCTGGGGATTCTTCCAGAAACCGTGGACATATTGGAGAGACAAGCATTAGCGATGGGGTTAGCCTCGTTGGTTGGTTTCCTTGTTTTTTTCTGACAACCTCTTCAAGAGTCCGCTTAATTTCCTTCAACCTGTAACCATTCTGTAGGATTGACGTGCATCGACGTCTTATTTCCTCGGGGAGACCCTCCGGGTCCGAAGTAGTAGAAACAGTCGCTCTACGTTCAGACACGTAATCCTGGCTGGTATTGTTGAGGGCTGGAGAAGAAGGAATCTGACAGGAGAGGGGAGTGGATCAGGGGAGAACGGAAAAGAGAAGCGGCAACAGGGAGAGATGGTAGGCAAGCAAGGAGCAGACTAAGAGGCCAGAGTGGGGAAATGATGAAGAGGGATAGCGGAGTGGAAAAAAAAAACGAACGTTTGACATATCCATATTCATGTCATAAGATTAGAAGTTACCTAGGCGGAATATAAGGCGTTAATCCCCCCCCCCCCCCCCCCAGCCTGAGAGTAACTCCATCGTGGCAGAAAGGGCGGTCACGGATCGACACGTCGGTCCGGGAATGGGGATAGGAAATGAAAGGAATGGCCGCCGGGAAATACCGCTTTTGTTGATGGAGCTGAGGAGCTCGAAGAAGCGTAAATCAACTTAAAGAAATGTCTCGGCCAGGAATGTCGACAGATTATACATTTCCAAAGATGCAGCCTAATCCGTTGAGTTCCTCCAGCATTTTTTATGTTTTGTAATTAATTTGATTAACGGATTGCATGCGTTCAGTATCTTCTGAAGCCTGGATATGATATTAGTTTAAGGCTGTTCACCATATTACAGGAACGTACAAACAACGTATTATTTATTTTATATTCCCAGAGTGAAACAGAGCTGATCAAAATCAGTATGGCTTTCGCATATGTTGACAAAGGCTACAGAGTCCAAAAATGGACAATCTCAACAATTACAATCATGAAACCGAGAGGCGAGACTGAAAGTGTTTCACAACAACGTTCAGTGACTTCTCCAATCGTCATTTCTTCATCTTTGAGATGTTGCAATTTCCCATCAAACTCTCCATACCTCATCCCAATTGGGATTTTACTTGAATTACATCATGTTTATTTTCACCCCAGCCTTGTGTAGTATTGAATATTCAGTGTGCTGGAGCGAGTATAAATGAATGACCGTGGAGATTCATCAGCTCAGAGTTTCTTCAGCGAGATCGCGGGCAGCTGGAAGACAGGCTGAATCTCACGCAGCATGCTAGAAACATTTTACCGTGTGAGAAAGATATATTTCACGATCATTGCCGTTATTGGCGTTCCTGGTAAGAACATCGGCGAACTAACATTTGCTGTTCTGAGTGCGCTGTCTTTAGACTCGTTCAGTTCCCGACAGCGTTGTGAGGCCGGTGTATCAGTGAGTGCGGTGCAGACATTGTGACAAAACTCTGTGTTCGTTCAGAGTTCCCTTGCAGTTTAATTGGCTGAAAGTAAACCGGCAGTTGAAACAGATGGAGAGCGCAAGCTCAGAGAGATAGATTCATCGTGTGAATTTATGGCAGATAGTGTTGATTTATCAATGCAAAGACGCTGCCAAAGCCACCTCCGATGATCCAGCGCGCTCGGTACCTTTACGGTCTGCGTGGTGCTATTCCGCATCAGTAACGCAACGGACTTTAAATTCAGGTTTAAAGGTATTGCACAATGCTTTACGAAATTGCTGCGTTTGGATGGAAAGTGGGAGGTGAAACCCTGATGAGATTCAGGGTATAGAAATCCCTTGCTAGTTAGACTCCGAACCATCGCGATTTCCGAAAATGGAAATAAGTGGATGTGTGCGTTTTAGTGTGCCTGGGTTTGTTTCCACGCCCTGTGTTGTGAAATGAAGAGAGAGTTAAGAGGGAGCCCAGTATTGTGCGTTGAAGGTCAGAAGGGGTACAGGCGATACTCCTCTCTGGAGCAATGTGTCGAAGCATTCAGAATAATGTTGGAACAGTTTGGAACAACCACAAAAGAGGCAGATGCTTTGACGGACCTGCATCGTTTTTGATGATCTAAGCACTAACCTGCAAAATATCTGAAAAGTTCAGCGGATCAGGCAGAATCTTTAAAGCGAAGTTTTGGAGCTTTCTCATCGGGTACCTTGGTATGGTGTGGATAAAAAAAAAAAACGCACAAGAGCATCTGCAAAATTTCAAAGTTGCGAATTATGCGGGAACAGGTGGGCTGGTGACAAGCGGGCAATCCAGGTGGAGGCAAAGACTGGCGAACGGCGGAAGCAAATTTGCTTTGAACTTTCTAATGGACTCAGGCGGAGGGAAAGCGGCTTCGCTGTATGGGGAGAAGGGCCAATCATAGCCTGGACACGACCTTAATTTAATTCCTGACGAAGGGTCTCGGCCCGAAACGTCGACATCGCTTCTCCCTATAGATGCTGCCTAGCCTGCTGTGTTCCACCAGCATTTTGTCTGTGTTGTTACCTTAATTTAATGTTCTTTACTGTATTGCAGGATGATACAACCAGCATATTATTTTTATATATATTTTTATTGCTGTGATTTAAAACCGAGACCATTTCCAGAGTAAAACAGAGTATCCTAATGACAGTGCATCTTCGGTCTATGCTAACAAAGTCTATGCAGCCTAGGAATAGATAAGATCAACAATAACAATCATGAACCCGAGAGGTGAGCCCGAGAGAGGTTCACAACAACATTCACGGACTTCTCCAATTGTCATTTCTTCATCTTTGAGATTTTGCAATTTCGTGTCAAGCTATCCATACCTCATCACAACTAGGATTTTACTTGAATGACATCATGTGTATTTTTACCCCAGCTGTTGGAAGACACGTCAGCCTTGTGTAGTATTGAATATTCAGTGTGCTGGAGCGAGTATAAATGATTGACCGTGGAGATTCATCAGCTCAGAGTTTCTTCAGCGAGATCGCGGGCAGCTGGAAGACAGGCTGAATCACACACAGCATGCTTGACACATTTTACCGTGTGAGAAAGATATGGTACATGGTCATTGCCGTTATCGGTGTTCCCGGTTATAACAGAGGCGAAGTAAGGTTTGTAATTCTTTGGACTCGTTCTGTTACCGACAGCGCTGTGATGCCGGTGTCAAAGCTCCGTGTTCGAGATTTCTTACAGTTTAATCAGTGGCCTCGATTGAAAATAAACCCGACGTTGAAACAGACGGAGAATGGAAGGTCGGGTGCATGGATACATTTTGCAGATTCATGGCAGGCAGTTTGGATTTGTCAAAGCAAAGCCGCTGTGAAACAGACGGGGAATGGAAGGTCGGGTGCATGGACACATTTTGCAGAGTCATGGCAGGCAGTTTGGATTTGTCAAAGCAAAGCCGCTGTGAAACAGACGGAGAATGGATGGTCGGGTGCATGGATACATTTTGCAGAGTCATGGCAGGCAGTTTGGATTTGTCAAAGCAAAGCCGGTGTGAAACAGACGGAGAATGGAAGGTCGGGTGCATGGATACATTTTGCAGAGTCATGGCGGGCAGTTTGGATTTGTCAAAGCAAAGCCGGTGTTAAACAGACGGAGAATGGAAGGTCGGGTGCATGGATACATTTTGCAGAGTCATGGCAGGCAGTTTGGATTTGTCAAAGCAAAGCCGGTGTGAAACAGACGGAGAATGGAAGGTCGGGTGCATGGATACATTTTGCAGAGTCATGGCAGGCAGTTTGGATTTGTCAAAGCAAAGCCGGTGTGAAACAGACGGAGAATGGAAGGTCGGGTGCATGGATACATTTTGCAGATTCATGGCAGGCAGTTTGGATTTGTCAAAGCAAAGCCGCTGTGAAGGTAAACTCTGCTCTTGCCAACTTTGCGGGATACATGTTTTTACGCCGTAGAAATGGCGGAACATTCACATTTAAAAGTATCGTGCTCTGTTTTAGGAAATTGATACAAGTTTGAAGGGAATGCAGGAAGCGAAACCCTGGTGACTGTAGACATCAGTTGCGTGTGAGACTCTGAACCATCGGGAGTTTTGAAAATACAAAGAAGGAAATACTTCAGCACTAGTGGACCAGGTGTTGCTTCCGCGCCCCGTTAGACATGAGGTGAAGAGGAGTTAAGCGCCAACATGGCTTTGTCCTTCAGTGGGCAGACGGGGTAAGGTACATGCGATCCTCCGCTCTGGAAAAATAAGCGCCGAAGCAATTAGAATAATGCTGCAGTAATTTGGAGAAGCCCCTAAAAGAGGCAGATGTACTGAAGTAATTTCATTGCCTTTCATTTGGAAATTGGATGGTTTAGGCACTAACGTGCACAATACCTGAAGCGATCAGCAGGTCAGGCAGAATCTTTAAACACGAAATTGAGAGCTTTCTGATCGGAAACTTTGACTAAATGTGAAGGAACCCCGGACAAGAATAGCGCACCCGGTGGGGAGGGGGTGACAAATGTGCAGCCGAGGAGGAGTCGAAGTCTTGCAACGGGGGAAATAGATTTGATTTGAAATTTGAACTTTGTTAGTGAGCGGGCCTTCGTTGTACGGGAGAGTGCCAGAACATAGGTGCCGGGAACGCGGCAATCACCATTGCTGTGGAAGTTGCGGAGGTATCCTGGTTTTACACATCTGTAGAAAACCTGATGGTGGGAGATTTATATTGATTTCCTCAAAGCACCCTCGGTGATCAGTTGACAATTCCTCCCTCCCAAACACTGCTCTTCTTCCACTAAAGAGTACCATGCATTTTCACCCAGCAGACACGCGTTTACGGCAGCTGCACCTCCCGTTTTACACCTTTTAAACCTCCAGAAATGAGTTGTCTGCAAAGATTAACTGTTCTCAGTTTCCAGCTTATATCTGTTCTGAAACCCACGGGACAACGAGACAGTAATTCAGTCATTCTTTCTTGTTGTTCCCCCAGTGAATTTAGTGGCGATTGCGATCCTGTCCCGGGGAAAGTGCGGACTCTCCACCTGTACCACGCGCTACCTGGTGGCCATGGCGACGGCGGATCTACTAACCATCATCTTTGCGGTCATATTTTGGCGAGTCAGTTATTATTACTTCCCCGGAACTTTCCTGGACATCACTACCGTGTGTACTATGATCTCTGTCCTGGGAGAGGCAGCCAGAGACTGTTCTGTCTGGTTCACTGTCAGCTTTACATTTGATCGGTTTGTCGCCATCTGTTGTCAGAAGCGGAAAACAAAGTATTGCACCGGGAAAACTGCGGCTGTGGTTCTGACAACAACCGGCGTTGTGCTCTGTTTTGAAAATGTGCCCTACTTATTTAAATATCGTCCTGTGAAAGTGATTGTCAATATCCCCTGGGACTGTATTCCAAAGCCCGGGTCCTTTACGGATCTTGGATGGGTGGGCTACTGATGGCTTTCTAAACTTATAACGCCATTACTCCCGTTCGTCTTAATACTACTGCTCAACGCTCTGACAGTCAGACACATTTTAGTGACTAGTCGCGTCCGTCAGGGGCTGAGGGGTAAGAGCAAGGCGGAGAACCGCAGTGACCCGGAGATGGTCATCGGGCAACGTGGTGGTGCTGAGAATAAAACTGGTTTAGAGCCCGAGAGGCACAGCACGGGATCAGACCCTTCGGATCCCGCAGCTCGCGTACCCCTCCTCCCAACTAAAATTAATCACATCCTAACTTATATATTTTTAAAAATATTTTTCACCACATTCCCGCTCTCTTAACAGCCCCGCCCCTTTGGATAATGAGAGAGCGGGTTTGGATCAGAGGACATTGAAGACCAAGTCGGCCGAAATGCAACTCATTCGTTACTTTAGTCGTTTGCAGAAGAGTGAAATGAAAGCAAGAAAATGAACGGTCCACACGAATTTACAGTAAACCTTGCTCTTGTCCTTTGCATTAGATAAACCTTTTATGGAGAAATGTTTAACACACCAGATCTCGTGCATTCTGCTCATAATTGTGCTGATTTCTGTGGAAAAACCCAATGCCTACTCTGCTTCAAGGAGAGAATGTCGCCTCATTTCCGGATTTCTAATGATTTTTCATCCGAATAAACTGCGTGTTGAATCTCCACTGCACTCACTCCAGTACAATCGTATATTTATTGTGATTCTTTTTCTCAGTTAAAGCTGGTAAAACTTCAGATAACAGAGATAATCACACTCATTTCTCAATTGTTATAAACTGCGGGGGAGACGGGGGTAGAGAGAGAGAGAGACGAGCCGAAGAGAGACTGCGGTCAGAGATGGTAGGGGCTTAGCTGGGGGGAGATGAAGGCTGGGGGGAGAGAGTCTCGTAGGGGACAGTGACGCGGGTAGAAAGAGAGACTCCTGGGAGCGAGATACCGGGGTTGGGGAGTGAATCGGATGAGTGCCTAGGGCAGAAAGTGTTTTAGAGACTGATGGGGGGGGGGGGGGGTGGGCGTGGAGAGATTGGGGATACAGAGAGTCGGAAGATAAAAAAGACTGGGTAAGGAAATAGTCACTGGGGTTTGAGAGAGCGACTGGGATGAGGTGGGTGGTGTAAGTTAGAGAACAGGCTGTACATATGTACAACGAGCAGCTAGAGGGCATTCCTTCTCGTGGGGCATTTTGGGATTGCAGTGCATCCATTCTAAAATCCTTCTGAAACATCCAACTGTTACCGCTTCGCTGACCTATCCCATACCGTCTCTTTTACCCCACTCCTTCCTTCCCACATCGATTCCGCGATATCCCTTTCTCCAACACGTTTTCGCGACTGTCAATCGGCCTTTCTCAGTCTGTGCTGTCCTCCCTCCCTCACCATCGCTGTGAACACATCACCCGCCTCATGATACCCATGCGCGGATTAGTCTGGTTAAACACTTGTACCGAGTCGTGTTAGTACTGGGACACACTGGGCAATTAACAATGAGGTTGCTACGAACCGAACCCACCGAGAGGAAAAACATGGACTCTCGAAAGCCCGCGCCAATACAGCACATCCGACTCGCAAGAGGGCCAAATCGATACTGCTGTTCCAGCAGCCTCCATTTATAATCAGGGAACACACACTTATCCCACAGACACGTGTCAGTCTCCAAACTCATTGCCCCACTCTTCACACTTTCCCACAACCTCCCCACAGCTCGTGTAAATCCTCGAACTCATCACACTGTCCCTCTCTCTCGCCACAGTCCGTGTTAGTTCCCGAACTAATCACACTTTCCCACTCTCTCCCCACAGCTCGTGTAAACCCTCGAACTCATCACACTGTCCCTCTCTCTCGCCACAGTCCGTGTCAGTCTCCAAAGTAATCACTCTGTCCGACTCTCTCGCCACAGCCTGTGTCAATCCCCAGATTAATCCCACGGCCCCGTTCTCTTTCCACAGGCCCACGTCAGTCCCCAAATTAATTCCATTGCCCCCCTCTCTCTGCAGTCCGATTCAGTCTTCGAACTAATTTCTCTGCCCCACTCTCTTCACGCAGCCCGTGTCTGTTCCTGGACTGATCCCACGGTCCCGTTCTCTTCCGACAGGAGTACGACTGTCCCCAAACTAATTCTACTGCCCCTCTCTCTCCCCACCGCTCTCGTCAGTCTCCAAACGAAGCAGCCTGTCCCACTACCGCCAACAGACAGCGTCAGACCTCGAAACATTCAGTCCCTCTATCTACCCACAGACCGCTCAGCCTCGATCCATTATCTCCACACAGCTCTGTCTCCGTTTCTAAAGCAATGAGTTGAGGGAAGTGCAATTGCAGTGGCATGCAAAAGTCTAGGCACCCCGGGACAACATTTCTGTTACTGTGAATAGCTAAGCGAGTAGAAGATGACCTGCTTCGAACAGACATAAAGTTAAAGATGACACATATCTTTAGGTTTCGGCACTCTGGATGATGGTGATAATAAACCGGATTCTGATTCTGACTCTGATCAGCACTCACGAAAACCCCGTTACACTTTGTGAATTTCCCAGCACTACTCACCCAGGGACAATAATCACCACACACCTCAATATTGACCCCGATCTGCCGTTCAGTGCCCATCCAATGAAATTAATCCCATAACCCACGACCCATTAATTTATCACTGCAACGACTGTCTAGTCACAGTGTAAGCCCCTTCTTGTATGCCATTCAATTCAGACCATGTAATAAATACATGAGTATTTCGTTACGAACAATCATATATGTTATATTTCCAATTAAAGCGCCGGACAGTTCGTCAAATATGATAATCCGACACCTACCTTATTGTCAACAACGCTACCAATTTTGTGCATCTGCAAAACAATTGCATTGTTGGTACAAATGTAATGAATGCAGATGCTCTGTCGGTTACACCAGTCCGAGGAGCGTGTGAACGGTGATTGAATTACTTTGCCTCAGACCAGCGCGAACCTTGACTGGAGCTGGTTTACCACGTGACGGGCTGCACCAACGCTGGAAGAACACAGCCGGTCCGGCAGCGTCTATGCAACTGAATCGGCCCTTGATGTTTCGGGCCCAAACCTACAAGAGAACTGAAGAGAAATGCAGGACGATGTCAGAATAGGAATGTTTGGGAGAGCTAGAGGAGGACAAGCCGGAAGATTATAGGTGAAGCCCGGTGGTTGGAGAAAGGTGATCAAATAAGAGGCTGGAAGGTGATTGGCGGAAATTGCAGAGTGCTTGAGAAGGAAGATTCTGATAGGACAGAAGAGTGGATCATGCGAGAAAGGGAATGAGTAGGGGCATCAGCAGGAGGGGTGATAGACAGATGAGGAGAAGAGTAAGAGTCCAGAGTGGAGAAATGTAGAAGAGGGAAGGGAGAAATTTCGGAAGATGGCTATATCCATGTCCATGCCATAAGATTGGAGGTTACTTTGAGGGAATAAGAGGTGTTCCTCCTCCAGTGTGACAGTGGCCGTATCGAGGCAGAATAGGGGGCTATAGATATGTCAGACAGGGAATGGGGATAGAAAGGAAACGGTTGGCTAATGGAATAGTTTGTCGTTGGAGCTGAGGTGCTCCAAGACGCGTTCATTAATTAGAAAAAGGGTCTCGGCCAGAGTGATGACTGTTCATATATTTCCTCAGATGCTGCCTGACCTGTTCACTTCCTCCAGCATTCTGTGTCTGTGTTGTAATTCATTTGATGAACGGTTTGGTGCGTTGACTATCTTTGTAAGCCTGGATGCGATATTAGTTTAAGGCCATTCACTATATACAGGGACATACAAACAACTTAATCTGTTTTATGTAATACTATTGTAATATCTATCACCGAAACAATTCTCAGAGTGAAACAGATCAGCCAATGACAATACAGCCGCATGCGTATGTCAACAACCCCACACAGAACATCAGTAAAACACACAACGACGCAGGATAGACATAGTTTAACATTGGACTCCGCAGTCCACCGATATCATCTGCAGTCTGTCTCCCGACGCCCGCTAGACGACCGACTCCTACCAGGCGAATCCATGGCTTTGAGACCCAGTCATCCCACTTACAAAGCAGAACGAGACATATATATTCCAGACCCACTCTGATTGAGTCCAACTTGAAATTTCATAGGGAGGAAGTAAAGTCTGCTGTAGCAGTGTTTCAGTGGAGTAAGGGGAATTACTGTGGTAAGAGAGAGAAGTTGGCCAAAGTGAATTGGAAGGAGCTGCTGGCAGGGATGTCAGCAGAGCAGCAATGGCGTGCAGAGAGCGAGAGAGACTGGCGAGAGGGGGAGCTGAGTCAGTGACACGAGAGGGTGAGAGACTGGTGCTATGGAGAGAGAAACGGAGGTGTGGAGGTGCCTATCCACATCCGGACAGAAAACGCCCCTGACCTCCTGCCTCTGTCCCAGGCGGTCAGGGTTCAGAAGGCGCGGGAGCATCCCGGGAATGTGTACAGAGGGGCCTCGTTTGCGAGGTGTTTCGGTCGATTGGTCCTGAGGCCGTAGAGGCTGTGCGAAGGTGAGGGAGTTTGGAGAATTACCTCACCTCCGTGATGCATGGGGGAGAGCCGGCACGGTAGGTGGATGATCAGAAGTCCCGGCACTCGTGGGTTTGGCGTGGGTTTGGCTCCTGGGCTCGGGAATTCTGTAGCCTGGAGGTCAAAGGAAGGCTGGAGTGAAAGCATGGGAATACGGGATTACGCCATTAGGGGGAGCTACTGGATGGAGGGATGTGGCGGGGGAGATCGATTTGTCATTTTAGCTATTTATGGAACAACACAAACTTAACACGTGTGAAAAATACAGTAATATTCGTATTTTTATGTGCTTCATTCTGTACTAGCACCCACCTTTCGTAAACGGGGACACACACTAATCCCAGAGGCCTGTGCCAGTAGCAAAATAATTGTCTCTCGCTGTCTCCCCAGCCTCGTGTCACCCCAACCTAACCCCACTGCCCCGTGACGTCCCAGCTTATTTCCCAGAGCCCTGTGTCAGCCCTTAAAGTAATCCCGCTGCCCCGCTCTCTCTCCGCACTATGGTGTCAGATCCGAAACGAATCCCGTTACCGATCTCTCCCCGCGAACCTATGTCGGTCCCCGAACTAACCACACTGTCTGCTATCTCCTCACAGGCCCGAAGTCTCCAAAGTAGCGAATTGGCTAAATGTAATTGTGATGCTTTAGACTGGAATCTCAGAGATAAAACCGGTAATGGATGCACCCAGGAAAATGTACAACGGAAATGAGGAGGTATTTTAGACAGCACTTGCATAGAGTTTTGGATATGTAAAGGAGCCATGTTTGACAGAGATGTGGATCATCTAGTCAAGCGGAAGAAAGAAGCTGACCAGGTTTAGAAAGCTAGGATCGGACACGGCTGTAGAGTTACAAGGCACCCAGGGACTAGCTGAAGAATGGAATTGGGAGAACTTGAAACCTCTACAGAAGGCCTACAGCGGGATTAATGAAAACCCCGCGACATTCTAGATGTGTGTGAAGAAGTGGATGACTAGAGTGAGAGTAGGACCGGTCGGGGATAGTGATGAAACACACGGCTGGAGCTGGTGGAGGTGAGACAGGTCCTTAATGAGGACTTCACGTCAATTTTCACCAGTAAGAGAGATCCTGACGTTTGGGAGGAGAGTTTTAAACGGGCTTATGTGCAAAGACAGGACGAAAATTGAAAAAAAGGAAGTGGATGTACAGGAATTTTTGAAAAACATTCGGTTGGATGAGTCCTGTTGTGAAGTTGCGAGAAACCACAGGTTACTGTGGGAAGCGGAGGAAGAGATTGCTGCGCCCTTGGCGATTACCTTTGCGTTATCACTGCCGCACATGCAATATCAGGGGATTGGAAATGGAAATATTATCCATTTGCTCCGGAAAGGGAGTAAGGATACCCTTGTAAGTTAAAGTACAGTGAATCCTTCATTAGTGATGAGTAGAAACCGAATTTACGAGGTTTGGGAGACCCTGATTTGGGAGAGTCAGAATGGCTTTGGGAGAGGCAGGTCATAGATCACTGCCTGGTTCAATTCTGTGAGGATGTGACAAAGCACATTGGTAAAGGTAGAAAAGTTGATCTGGTACAAATAGATTTTAATAAGGCATTTGATACGGTTAACCATGTTCATAGCGTCAGAAGGCTTGGTAACCAGGAAGAATTGGCTGGTGGATTCAGGACTGACGCCCACAGAAGGTGACCAGTGTTGTCCTGCACTGATCAGTTTGATACCAACGGCTTTTGTGTTTTTATGAATGATTTGGATGAGGAGGTGAAAGGGTGGTTTATTGTATTTGTAATGATGTGGAGGTTGGTGCAATTATGGATGGTGTAGAAGGTTGTTACAGATTATAACAGGACAGTGACAGGACGCAGAGCAGCGCTGAGAAGCTACAGATGGAGTTCAACTCGGAAAGTTACGAAGTGATTCACTAAGGAGAAGGATATTGAATGGTGTAAGGTGTGGGAAACAAGTAAGGAAGTTATGGAACCTATGACAATTAAAGAGGTGGAAGTACTGGCGCTTTTAAGAAATTTAAAAGTGGATAAATCTCCGGGTCCTGACCGGATATTCCCCAGGACCTTGAGGGAAGTTTGTGTAGAGATAGCAGGAGCTCTGACGGAGATCTTTCAGATGTCATTAGAAACAGGGATTGTGCCGGAGGATTGGCGTATTGCTCATGTGGTTCCATTGTTTAAAAAGGGTTCTAGAAGTAAGCCTGGCAATTATAGACCTGTCAGTTTGACATCAGTGGTGGGTAAATTAATGGAAAGTATTCTTAGAGATAGTATTTATAATTATCTGGATAGACAGGATCTGATTAGGAGTAGCCAGCATGGATTTGTGCGTGGAAGGTCATGTTTGACAAACCTTATTGAATTTTTTGAAGTAGTTACGAGGAATGTTGACGAGGGTAAGGCAGTGGATGTAGTCTATATGGACTTCAGCAAGGCCTTTGACAAAGTTCCACATGGAAGGTTAGTTAAGAAGGTTCAGTCGTTAGGTATTAATGCTGGAGTAATAAAATGGATTCAACAGTGGCTAGATGGGAGATGCCAGAGAGTAGTGGTGGATAATTGTTTATCGGGATGGAGGCCGGTGACTAGCGGGGTGCCTCAGGGATCTGTTTTGGGCCCAATGTTGTTTGTAATATACATAAATGATCTGGATGATGGAGTGGTAAATTGGATTAGTAAGTATGCTGATGATACTAAGGTAGGAGGTGTTGTGGATAATGAGGTGGGTTTTCAAAGCTTGCAGGGAGATTTATGCCGGTTAGAAGAATGGGCTGAACATTGGCAGATGGAGTTTAATGCTGAGAAGTGTGAGGTTCTACATTTTGGCAGGAATAATCCAAATAGAACATACAGGGTAAATGGTAGGGCATTGCGGAATGCAGTGGAACAGAGAGATCTAGGAATAACAGTGCATAGTTCCCTGAAGGTGGAGTCTCATGTAGATAGGGTGGTGAAGAAGGCTTTTGGAACGCTGGCCTTTATAAATCAGAGCATTGAGTGCAGAAGTTGGGATGTAATGTTAAAATTGTACAAGGCATTGGTAAGGCCAAATTTGGAATATTGTGTACAGTTCTGGTCACCGAATTATAGGAAAGATATCAATAAATTAGAGAGAGTGCAGAGACGATTTACTAGGATGTTACCTGGGTTTCAGCACTTAAGTTACAGAGAAAGGTTGAACAAGTTAGGTCTCTATTCATTGGAGCGTAGAAGGTTGAGGGGGGATTTGATCGAGGTATTTAAAATGTTGAGAGGGATAGATAGAGTTGACGTGAATAGGCTGTTTCCATTGAGAGTAGGGGAGATTCAAACGAGAGGACATGATTTGAGAGTTAGGGGGCAAAAGTTTAAGGGAAACACGAGGGGGTATTTCTTTACTCAGAGAGTGATAGCTGTGTGGAATGAGCTTCCTGTAGAAGTAGTAGAGGCCAGTTCAGTTGTGTCATTTAAGGTAAAATTGGATAGGTATATGGATAGGAAAGGAGTGGAGGGTTATGGGCTGAGTGCGGGTAGGTGGGACTAGGTGAGATTAAGAGTTCGGCACGGACTAGGAGGCCCGGAATGGCCTGTTTCCGTGCTGTGATTGTTATATGGTTATATGGTTATATGAATTTGAAGGCAGAGAGGTGATACTCTCTCGAGTCAACCGAGGGCCGCACATTAGTACGAGTTCCACAATGGAAACAGAGTGGTGAGACTTTCTCCAATAAGCCGAGGCCCGCTCATCGGTACGAGAACCACAATCGGCACGGAGCGGTGCACTGCAGGAGCAGAAGGAAGTGTGATTGACAGGTGAGCTTGACCACATCCGCTGTTCTGCACATACTCATAGTGGCGATTGTCTTATGAAAACAGTTGAGTGAACTCGGTCTTTTCTCCTTGGAGCGACGGAGAATGAGAGGTAACCTGATAGAGGTGTACAGGGTGATGAGAGGCATTGATCACGTGGATAGTCAGAGGCTTTTCCCCAGAGCGGAAGTAGTTCCCACAAGAGGATACAGGATTAAGGTGCTGGGGAGTAGGTGCAGTGAGATGTCAGGGGTAAGTTTTGTACACAGAGAGTGGCGAGTGCGTGGATGGGGCTGCCAGCAACGGTGGTGGAGGTGTATACGATAGGGTCTTTTAAGAGACTTTTCGATAGGTACGTGGAGCTTAGAAAAATAGAGGGCTTTGGCTAACCCTACTAATTTCTAAGGTAGGGCCATGTTCGACACAACTTTATGGGCCGAAGGGCCTATGCTGTGCTGTAGGTTTTCTATGTTTCTATGTTTGTATGAAAGACAATATACCGGAAAGCAAATCAGGAGAAAAACAGACAACTTCGTGGCAAATAATATCCTGAAAACCTGCTTGTTACTTTTGTTCAAACATAGAATGGATGGCGAAATATTGGTAGAATTGTGGCTGGTATGAGAATATTGTTAAAATTAAACAGACTGCATCGCAGGTCACGGGTATGAGGTGCCCAAGTCGTTCACTGGAAGAGGTCAGGTTCCTTCAAAACGGCCCATGTGTGCGCTGGAATACACTGCTCTTCAAACTGCCCACAGCCCTCGCAAATTTCTCGAGGACACGCTCCCTTTTTGATCACAGGTCTCTGGAATTTCGCTGTGGATCTTTTAAATTGTTTAGAGGAATATAGGTGCAGTGTATTTTATTGTAACACATGTCAGCTGTCATTGTATATTCCATCACTAACACCGCCCGGAATGACTGGAATGAACGAAAGAAAAGAATGAACGAATGGTCCCCTTTAATAAAGAAATGTTCTTCATTTCACCCACCAGAACAAACTCTTTCCCTCAATTTCAGAAGCGAATGTGCTCCGTCAAATGTTACAAAATAAATCGACTTCAAGATGAATGCCAACTTAAAAGCAACACAGATATTAAAATATATATATATATATGTATATCCTATTTAAATACCTGAAGCCAGGTATCATGGAAAATAACATGGAAAATTCACATCACATTTTATTGTAAAGTACATAGATTGCAGTGTCCCTTGAGGAGTCAAATTCATGACACGGGATCAGTGAGTTATAAATAGTTTAACGTAAGTGTTTGTGCAGTTGCTTGTCACTAATGTCCCTGACGTGATAGCCACGCTAACTGCCTCAGTGGAATTGCTCTCTCCTCAATAAAAGTCTGTTAAACCGATCACCAGTCCATCTGAGCAGCTGAAACGCTCCGTACAACTGAACGCTGCTTCTGACGGAATATGGGATATCCGGCGATTTACTACATCGCGGCCGTTTTCTATCCCACACTTGTAGCGGTTGGTGTCCCCGGTAAGATGCCGGAGCTGGTTACTTTATGTATGGTGGCGTCGTTACTCTGCTGCGGTATCCACACTGTTACTGAGCACAGATGCACAGAATCTGTTGTCGGCTGAAATGTGGTCCCGGATGGAGTATTCAAGCTTCTCATTGTTTTATTTTCATTTTCGCACTTTGATTGAAGTGATTTTTTTTTGTTAATTATTGCTCGTGCCGATATTGACATTGTTTCATAATTTCACCTCGCTAGGCTTCTGAAGTAATGCCGGTCTCTGCTTTTCTAGGTCCGAGTCTCTATCAGTGCAGACTCTTCGATCTTATAACAAAGTGGCAGCTTATTTAAATGACGGTCCAGTCTATTTCCGACACATAGGTCTGTTCCTCTGTAAGTCAGTAAATGAGAACTCGTGCTTTATATCTCCTTGACTCCACTTTGTCACCGCTACAAACAATCTCTTCAACTGTTTCACCCCTAATGATGGAAATGGTGTTGTTTACGATCTTCCGTTCACTGGTCCGTGAGCCTTGGAACTCGGATTCTTTGCTCTAAACTGTGGGAAGGTCGCCAATCCACTGACACTCACATCCGTCATTGTCCTCCAGCCGGAGTGCAGCGACCGAGACCGCACACACTGGATTCCCGCTTTCCACTTCCAAACAGACCATACCCTGCGTAGCATCGGTAGAAAGGGGGCATTCAGGGAGCTGACCGTATTTCTATTTTGTTTCCAAATTTCTTGCAGTTAACCTAACGGCGATTGTGATCCTTTCTCGGGGAAAATGCGGACTCTCCAAATGCATCACCCGTTACCTGGTTGGAATGGCGACAGCGGATCTGATGGTGGTAATCGTTGTTGCTTTAGTGGACCAGACCAACAATATCCACATTTATTCCAGATCCCTGCTCATCACTCCTGTGTGCGCTCTGACACTTGTATTTGTGGCTGCGACGCAGGACTGTTCTGTTTGGCTCACGGTCAGTTTTACCTTCGATCGCTTCATCGCAATATGTTGCCGAAAGCTGCGGGAGCGATACTGCACCGAGAGAACAGCAATGGTGGTTATCGTGACCGTGGTTATCGTGATCTGTGGAAAATCTGTCCCGTTTTACTTTGCCATTGAACCTTACGTCATCATTGACAACACGCCGTGGCGGTGCACCGCCACATATGAATACGCTACTTCACCCGCGTGGAGAGGATACCAATTACTCGACAGTATTTTAACACCGTTGCTACCAATCGGATTAATCCTGATGTTTAACGGGTTAACCGTAAGGTATATCGTTGTGGCAAATAGAGTCCGCAGAAGGCTTCGGCCCAGCAGCGACAATCAGAAAGATGCCGAGGTGGAAAAACGCAGAAAATCGATGATTTTGTTGTTTTCTATATCAGCTAATTTCATATTATTTTCGATGCCCCATGTAGCCCATACCCTGAAATGGCAAAAGCAAAACTATTTTTACGAGAACAGATATTTGAGTTCCCCGGTATACATCCTACAACAATTTGGGTTCATGTTGCAAATTCTCAGCATGTGCACCAATACTTGTATCTATACACTGACACAGAGGAAATTCAGAGAAGAGCTGAGGAATGGAATGAAGTATGTGTTTACATTAAATGGCCATCTGTGTAGATAACGCCTGCTTCTAATGAGAATTCAGCGGAGTTTTCAAATAAAGCCGTTTTACAATTATCAGGTTTGTCAAATATGTCATAAATTCAATCAATCATATGCCTAGTCATCCTGAAATTTCACAATTGGCAGAAGGTTGCTGACTTCATACAGTTCAGGTCGGTAGCAATACAAACGCTCAATGCTGCTGGCGTGATTGTTACATTGGTTGAAGTATGTTCCAAACTATCACAGACACTCGACTGTCACAATGGGCAGGGGTGGCTTCAGGGCTTTCCGGGTTTTAGATGTTTCAAAATGGACAGGGTCGGGTAACAGAGTGTAAAGGGAGTGCGCTGAGAAAGCAGGGATAGTATTGCAGCTGCAGAAAGGGAGGACAACGTGGAGCTTTCGTTTGTTAACACAGAAACATGAACACCCCATTCGAAGTATTGTCTACAGTCGCCTACCAGATCAACCAAGTAAGTTCAATGGGAACGGTAAAGAACAGATCGGGAAGCGGATAGTGGACATCGGCCATTTTATCGGCAAGCGTAACTGAAACTTCCACAATATTCTTTGGCACCTCCCCAGGGTAAAAGGTCTAGGTATGGCATAATTTCTCGGTTGTGTCCAGGAAGGATTCATGTCACTGTATGAAGACGGGCAGACTAGCGAACAGTCCATACCGGATCATATATTAGAAAAGGAAATGTATCAGGTGACAGATCGCTCGGTGGGTGAGTATTTCACAGAAATAGGCCAGATCTGCCCTCGACTTACCTTGCACATGGATAGGGCCAGGGAGCATGGAAAGTGTTTAATTGGCAGTCTGCGAATTATGGTGCTACCTGTCAGGAATTTGGGAACGTTCATTGGGAAATGATGTACTCTGGGAAATGCGGAACAGATATGTGGAGATTGTTTGGAGAACACTGTCTTGGGGTTCAGTAAGTGTTTGTCTCATTGTCGTAGGGCAAGGATGATAGCATAAGGTAACCCTGGGTGACAATAAAGTTGGAACAAGTCAAGCGGAAGAAAGAAAGGTACTTAAGGTTTAGGGAGAAAGGATCAGGTAGTGTTATGGAGGGTCACAATGCAGACAGGAGAGAATTTAATAATGGACTTAGAAGAGTTAGAAGGGGACTTGAGAAGTCCTTGACGTGTTGCACTGTGAAGAACAGGAGGAGACTGGAGAGAGTGTGGGCAGATCGGAGGTAAAAGTGGAAAACCTGTGTCTGGAATCCAAGGAGGTAGTGAATCTTCTTACTGAATACATCGATGAAAGTGAACACAGCGTAAAAAGGCAGTTATGCTAGAACATTCCGACGCTAAGAAAGAGGATGCGCTGGAAACTTGGAAAATACTGTGATTGATGATTCTCCGGTGCTGGAAGGGATATAGTCCAGGTGATTTAGGAAGGGAAGCGAAGACATTGCTGAGCTTCTGGACGGGATATTTGTGTTTTTACTGGCCACGGAAGTAGAACTAGAAGATTAGTTGGTAAAATATTATTCATTTGTTGAAGCAAGATAATAAGGATACTCGTTGGAAGTATAGACCAGTGAGTCTTTCATCAGTAGTGGTTAAACTATTGTAGAGGATAATTGAAGAGGGAATTTATGAGAATTTGTTTACAACATGGCTCTTTGAAAGGTATGTTGTCCTATATCAGCCAGATTGAATTATTTGTAAAAGTGAAAATAAAACAAGATAGAGTGAATACTGGCTGGAAGACAGCGGACATCCGCGTCCCGCTAGGTGAGTGGAAATTTCGGGACATTTTACAACTTTTGGACTCTGCAGTTACCGTGTTCTGAGAAATAGGGCTGAGGGAAAAAAAAAACAAAAAACAATTTAATCTGACCACACAGCAGCAGCGGGATAGTTTATGGAATTAGGGCAGATGACGTAAACAAATCGCTGAGCTATTAACTATACCGACACGTTATCTAAACTGACCTGTTTATTACATATTGCAGGACACATGCTACAATGACCTCAAAAAAATCTTTTCCGATCGAGACCTACAACTTAAAAACAGCATTTAGAAGTGTTCAGAGCAGTTTCTGGTGCTCATTAAAATAACCAGCCTTCCAAAATGACAATTCCATATTCCCAATTCGAGTATTCACCAATTTATCCCAATACCTCTGAATCGTGTTTTAATCGTATCGGCTGTATATACGCTCAAACTTCGTTCCATTTAACCCTGAATCTACATGGCCGGTGTGAAATCCGTGTCTGCCTCTGAAATTAATAATAAATGAAATATACAAAACGACACAAACTAAAAACGCAGCGAGAGCAAAGCGAACACCCGCGCTCATACTTGTCTTCTTTCAACACCATCGCAGGCAAGTGGAGAATACAGAATAAACAATTCCAAAGCAAAAGGCCTCAGCACGTATTCTAAAGAACTTGGGAGAGTGAGATATGGGGAGTTGAGGCTAGCATACATCAGCACTTCATAGAATTTCGGAACGATATGCAGCCTTCGAATTTCGCATCATTCCTGGAAATCACATCTCGCAAGCTGACACCATTTTTTGTCACGTGCATAGAGAAAAAATGATTAATTCAGTCAGCCCACCAACTGAAAGAAAAGAAACACATAACTCACATAAAGCCATTCATGGCCGTAATCTTTCACTTTCTCTTCCAATTGAACTCACTTATGTCCAAAACTCGTACTATATTTTTAAAACTGCAATGCATTCATATTTTCAAAATATCGCAGAAAATGACATGCCCTTATTTGTTCAATGGTTAACAAGCATCTGTAGTTGGAATCATACAACATTTAGTAAAGCCTTTCGACTCCAAGACAAAGAGACGCAGAAAGTAACGTATCGTCCAGGAGTTAATATTCCACACAATTAAAACATGACGTCTCCAAACATCCAACGACTTTCCAGGATTTCTGACATTTCTGACCAGGGATAGGATTCGGATTACATGTCCCTATGTTGTATAGTATCGGGGCGAATAATCCCTATTACTACCGCTAAAGCAACAGATCTGTTCACTGTACTGAGACCACTGTCACACCCACCTCCAGTCCAGAAGTACTGTTTCTACCGCTTTACCTGTAGTTTGATACTCCCTTCATCATTTCACATCTGCGCGTCCAGCTTCTCATGCTATAACCATCCATTTCACTCAGTCTCCATGATTCACTGTGTGCAGGGACAGAGGGATCGGACAGTAACAACGATTTTCTAGATTGGTCGGTGCTGTGAGATACTAAAGTTCTAACCCAGACATACAGTCAGACAGCCACCGCACAGAAACAGGGTCTCCAGCCCGTCCAGTCAGTGAGGAATTATTTAAACTGCCTACTCCCATCGACGTCACCCGGACGGTGGCCATCCATATCCTTCTCATCCGTGTACTTCTCCAATCACCTCTTAAACGTTGACATCAGAATCTCAATTACCATTTGTGTTGTCAGCACTGTCTACACTCTGATCACCCTCTGAGTGAAGAAGTTTCCCCTCATGTTTCCCTTAAACATTTCACATTTCACCCTTCACCCGTGATCTCCGGTTGTATTCTCGCCCAACATCAGTGGAGAAAGCCCACTTGCATTTACACTCTCTATAGGCCTCATAATGTTGTATACCTCTATCAAATCTCCCTCAGTCTTCTACCCGCTCGGGAATAAAGTGCTGACATATGTAATCTTTCATTTCAATTCAAAACATTCAGTCCCGGAAATGGCCGTGTTAATTTAACTCTGCATTTTTTCAATCTTATTTGCATCTTTCCTGCAGGTGGTTGAGCCCAACAGCACACAATATTCCAAATTGGGCCCCAATAAAGCCGTAAACTATAGCAACGTAACATCCCAACTCCTGTACTCCGTACTTTGGTTTAGTAAGGCCAATGTGCGAAAAGTTTTTTTTTTACGACCCTGTGTAACTGTGCCGCAACTTTCATTGAATTATGGACCTGCATTCCCAGATTCGTTTGTTCTATCGTACTCCTCAGTGCCCTATTTCTCATTGTGTCAGACCAACCCTGGCTGGTCCGCACAAAGTGCAACATCTAACACTTGTCTGCGCTAAATGAGATCTGACAATTTTCAGCCATTTTGCCAGCTGGTCCAGATCGCGCTTTATGCTTCGGTTGTCTTCCTCGCTGTCGACTACACCCGTAATGTTGTTGTCATCGGCAAATTTGCTGACCCAGTTAATGACATTGTTATCCAGATCGTTGATATAGATTACAAATAACAACGGGCACAGCATCGATCCCTGGGACACTCTACTCGTCACAAGTCCCCAGTCAGAGAGACAACCATCCATTACCACACTCTAACTTCCCCAGCATAGCCAATGACTAATCCAATTCATTACATCGTGAAAGCCAAGCGACTGAAAGTGCTCGAGCATCCTCCCCTACGGAACATTGCAAATTCCCTGCTGAAGTCCCAGTCGACGGCATCCACTGCCTTGCCTTCAACACCATTCCTGGTAACTACCTCGGAAAGCTTTGTGAGATTGGTTAGACATGACCTGCTACGCACTGGCCCATGCTGACTATCGCTAATGTTCCTGTTAGTCCAGATACTTCCCTTCATACCCCATGACCAGCGTAGTCTGAACACCGAGGAGAATTCCTCATTTCGTAATACTTGACGAGTCCCTTCCAAGCCAAACTATTGATATCATCCAGCGGCCGGGACTGACATTTATGGATTGTTGTTGTTAACTTCTCCTGTACTTTATTATTCAACGCGTTGAGAGTTGTCTGGAAAAGGAAGGCGTCGCAGCTTTAAATAACTAACCGACTAGACCTACATACTAAGATAAAGCACACTACATAGAGCACAGAACATAGAATATTGCAGCACGGTACAGCCCATCGTCTCAGGAGGTTCTGATAGAGTTTCAACTAATTTCTTCAATTTAACCCATCCCCCTTCATCCGAATCAGAACCAGATTTAATATCACAGACATACTTCGCGAAATCGTTAAATTTTCCGTAGTAGTACAATGAAATACAGGATAAATAAATATAGAGAAAACAAAACTGAGATACAGGTGGCAGCGGGGAAAAAGCTGTTCCTGAATCGCTGAGCCTGAGCTTTCAGGCTTCTGTATCTCCTTCCCGATGGTAACACTGTGTAGAGGGCATGTCCTGTTAGTGGGCAATGTTAATGATGGACGCCACTGTTAAAAGTAGCGCCCCTAGTAATAATGATCAGTGAGGTACAGATAATCTGATTTTACCAACGAGTACCTTTTTTTATTTCAACTATAAAGCACGTAGGTTCACACGCTATCTACCTGTGTGCACCCGACTAGATCCTTGACACTCCATGAACAGTCAATGAAGAGAAAAGTTATTAGCCGGAAAAGGAGTCGACGCTGGTCAGAGAGACAGAGGGACTGGGGAGAAAGAGACGGGGGCATAGACTGGTGAGGTAGCGAGAGAAAGAGGAGGGCAGAGAAAGGCCAGGGGGAGGGAGGCCGGAGAAGTTGAGAGATCTGGTGTGTGGAAAGAGATCTGGGATTGGGGAAATGTTTTAGTTGGGGAAAGAGATCAGATTCGAGAATTTAGTGTCGGTACAAAGAGGGAGGGGAATGACCGGGGAAAGGAGTGAGAAACGCGGATGGAGAGGGAGATGGGAAAGAGGAGGGGCCAGGAGAAAGACTGGATGAGAAAGAGAATGACGGAGAGAACGTCCGGAGGAGGGAGAGGGTTTGGAGCAGGTAGAGAGAGAGATGGGAGAGAGAGTTCGGAGTTGTGGGGAGATGGGGTAGTGTGACTGTGAGGGACGGGTGGGAGGAAAAACAGACTGGGGAATGTAGAGAGACGGCGGCAAGAGTCTGAGTAGAGAACAGGGAGAGAGAGAGATAGAGAGAGACACAGTCGAGATTCTAGGAGAGCAGAAACGGCAGAGGGAGAGGGAACCGGAGGGAAAGAGTGGGGGCGGGGTAGAGGGACACTTGTATGACAGAGCCAGGGTAGAGAGATGGAGGAGAGACTTGGGAGAGAGACCGGTGAAGTACAGAGAGACTGAGGGGTTAGAGAAACACCAGGGTGAGGGAGGCCGGGGATGGGGAGCGATCGGTGTGAGGAGCGAGATTGGAAGTGAACGCGGAAGGGAAGAGCCCGAGACGTGGGGATGGGGGAATAGGGTAGGGGAGGAGTGTCGGTGGGTAGGGATAGAAATTTATGGGAGAAAGACACCGGGATTGGGGACTGAATCTGGAGAGAGAGAGGTTGGTTAGGTACTGATGACCGGGGTTTTGGAGAGAGTGGTGGTTACACAGACGGGAGGTTAAAGGACTTGGGGCGGGAAATAGACACTGGACATTGCGAGAGCGAGACGGGATGAGGTAGGGAAGTCTGAGTCTGAGAATACTGTCCATAAATGCACTGAGCGATTAGAGGACTTTCCTTCCTGCAGGGCATTCTGGGATTACAGCGCTTCCATTATAAAATCCCTCTGAAAAAAGCAACCTGTGCTATCTTGCTGACCTCTACCACCCCGCCTGCTTAACCCCACTCCTTCCCGCACCGTATCCGCGATCTCCCTTTCCTCAACCGGCCTTCGCGATCTTCACTCTCCCTCCGCGTTTCTGTGAGCACACCCGTTGGCTCCTGTTACGAACGCGCAAAGTAGAATGATGAAACATTTATACTGAGTCATACTCTTGGAAATTTACAGTGTGGAACCGAACCGAACCCACCCTAGACGAAAAACATGGACACTGGAAAGCCCGCGCGGACACACCCCGCGCTATAAAACAGCGCACGCGCACCTGCCACATTGTCGCAATCGATCTGGTAGAGACTTTCACATCCTTCCCCTGCACTTCTTTCAATCTCCGCGACACCTTCTCTTCCCTCCGAACTGACCCTCACCCTCTCTCTTCACAGGGATCACCGTCCCTGTATCCGATCACTGCGCTTCTCGGACGGCACTGTCTCCCTGTTTATCGTCGGCAGGAGAAGGTTCCTCAGCAGGATCAGCCCGGGGCCAAAGCCAGCCTGGAGTCGAAGACGGTGCTCACTGCACCCTGGAGTCGGCATGGAATGGATCTTGGGTAGTGCCCTGGGGGTAGCATCTCGCTTGGCGAGGATCTGTCCTGGGTCGTGGTCGTTCATACCCTGGAGTACCCCAACCCCTTCCGTTTCCATTTACCTCTCTTCGATAGCGAGTCCCGCCGGTGTTTCGCCTCATTCTCGGCCCAAAACACCCCAACCTCCCGAGTGGCCTTGCCAAGCTACTGCAGGTTTCTGGCTCAAGCGCTGAGGGAGCGGGAAGAGGGAGCGTGTCACGGGACTGTGTACAGAGAGGCCTCACACCCCTTTCGGGCCCAAGAGGGTGAGGCGGCGAGTTTTGGGTATTCATCTGAGCTTCAGCTTCCCGGGAGGTGGCGGAGACATTGACCGGAGGGTGTCGACTATCCAGACGGCCGGACGGATCATGGCAGGCTCTTGCTCCCACTGCCCCGGCAGGAGGGAGGAGCTGATATTCCCTACAGAGTCATTCCGGGTTGAAAGGGTCCTGAGGCCGGCAGTGACGAAAGACGGGGATGGAATTGCAGAGATTTATCTGACCTCCGTTGGGCAGCGGCAGGGAAAGTGGGGGTGGGGTAGGGGATCCCAGATTCCCGGCATTTGTGGGGTGGGCGGTGCTCCTGGGCTCGGGATTCCGTGGTCCTGAGCTCAAAGGAAGTGTGGAGTGAGAGTGTGGTAATGCGGCGTTGGGTCGTCATGGGGAGCTCCTCGATGGAGAGGAAGGAGTTCGCTGCATGGTCCTAAATTAGCTCAATCAGTTTAAATACTTATGGAATAACACAAACAGAGGGCTTGTGTAACATATAATAATATTAATATTTTATTGTGATTCACTCTGTTCCTGCAGCCTCTGTTCATAAACAGGAAAAACACACTAATCCCGCACCCTGCGTCTGTCCTCAAAATAATTCCACCGACACTTGTCAGTCCCAAAGTAATCCCACTGCACCACGATTACCCCAAAGCCTCGTGTCAGTCCCCGTGTCGTTCCATCTCACTCTCTCCCCACAGTCCTCGTCAGACACTGAACCAATCATACTGTCCTAATCTCTCTCCTCGCAGTCCATGTTAGTCCCTTGTCTAATGACACTGTCCCACTCTCTCCCTACAACCCGTGGCAGTCCCCAGATTAATCCCAAGGCCCGGTTCTCTTCCCACAGGCCCAAGTCAGTCCCCAAACCATTCAACTACCCCTCTGTCTCCACCCATCCTGCCTTTGTCAGCATCCAAATTAATCACGCTGTCCTGCAACGTCGCAACAGATTGTGTCTGCCCTCGAATAAACGGTACCACTATCTAGCCGCAGCTCTGTTTCAGTTCCTAAAGTAATTAATTGTGGGAAGTGGAATTACGATGGTATATGGCTGGAAACGGACCTTAAATCAGGAACGGATGAGCTCTGGGAAGTAGACAACGGACTATGGGAAATAGGCGCCCGGGTGGGTTCTGTAAATTAATATGTATGTTGTCCAACAAGAGCAGAAGCTGAACTGGATCTGGCGTTGGGTAATGAACCTGGCTAGCTGACCGATCCTTTCGCATCAAATAGTTACAACTCCTTAAGTTTTACGATAGGTACAGATAATGACAAGAATGAACCTTTTGAAAGCGTATTAAAGTGGAGCAGGTTACATTATGACAGCATCGTGCAGGAACTAGGGAGAGATAATTAGGATCAGCTACTTTTGGGCAAGTCCACTTCCAACATGTGAAAAGTGCTTAAATTTAACGACGCAAAGTACAGGACAGGTATGTTCCAGTCAGAAAGAAGGACAAAGAGAACTGTGGATGTCAAGGGAGGTCATGTTGTAGTTCCAAATGAAAAGGAAAATGTTGGTAAAGTTTTGGAAGTTAGAATGAACCTGAGACTTGGAGAATTATAAAAAAGCCAGAATATAACTTAGGAGGGGAATTAGGAAAGTCAAGAGGGGCCCCGAAAAGCCCTTGGACAGTAGGATTAAAGAGTAGCCCAAGGAATTCTGTACATACATCAGGGGCAAGAGGATAACAAGTGAGGGTGGGACCACACAAGCATAAAGTGGGAGCAGGAGATCATTTGCCTAGGTGCGAGGGATATGGGTAAGGTCCAAAATGAGTACTTTGCATTACTATTTACCAAGGAGAATGATATGGAAGATGTGGAGATCAGTACCAAGAGTATTAATATGCTCCGACATTTTGAAGTGTAGGAGGACGTAGTGCCGGGTATCTTAAATAGCAAAATTTGGTTATGTCCTTCGTGCCTGATGGGATATACCCCAGGTAACTGAGAGGAAAGTGAAGAGATTGCTGGGGCCTTGACCAATATCTTTGTGACTTACATAGCCACAGGCGAGGTCCTGGAGGACTGGTGAGAAGCTCATGCTGTTCCTATACAAGAAGGAAACCAGGGATAATCCTGGAAACCCTAGACCGGTCAGTCTCAAGTCAGAGACACGGAAGGTACTGAGGAGAATTGTGAGAGACAGGATTTATGAATATCTGGAAAAATCATAGCATAATTAGGGAGAGCCAGCATGGCCTTCTGGGTAAACTGTGCCTCACTACATTGATTGATTTTATTAATAGCGTGACGAGGATGATTGACGGAGACAGAGCTATGGTTGTCATTTCAACACGTTTCAGAAAGGCATTTCACAATGTTCCCACATGGAAGTCTCATCCAGAAGATTAGGATCAATGGTGAACTGGCTGTTTGAATTCAGAACTGCCCCGCCCATTGAAGACAGAGGGTACTGGTTGAAGGGACCAGTTGTAGCTGGAGCTCTGTGATTAGTGGTGCTCCACCGGGATCAGTTCTGTGACCCCTGCAGTTTGTGATGTATATAGCCGATCTGGCTGAAAATGAACATTATTATATATAGCACCGAATAGTGGCAAAGAATACAGCGGGATGAACTGTAAATCAATTGCAGATGTGGGCAGAGAAATGGAGATGGAGTTTAATCCAGGTAAATGTGAAGTGTTGTACCTCGGTAGGTCAAATGTAAAGAGACAACACAATGTTAAGTACAATGCACTTAACAGGTGTTAATGAGCAGAAAGACGGTGGGATTCAAATTCAAAGCTCCTTGAAATTGGCTATGCAGGTTGATTAAGTGGTTAAGAAGGTATATGGCATGCTTGACTTTATTACTTGAGCCAGCTGTAATGCACCTGATAAAACTCTAGTTCGGCCACATCTGGAGTATTGCGTGCCGTTCCTGTTGCCTCACTCTAGGAAGGATGTTGAGAATTTGGAGAGAGTGCAGAAGAGGTTTACCAGGACATTGACCGGATTAGAGGGCATGGGATTAGACAAACTTGAGTGGTTTTCTCTGAAGCGGTGAAGTGAAATTTGATAGGGTTTATAAGATTATGAGAGGCTTATAGAATAGGCAGTATTACGTACCCCGTAACTGGGCGTCTTACCAGCAAATATAGAAGTATCCATTGGAGTCTGGTACTATTTTCAAAACAGTGTTTATCAGTAAAATATACAAATAAATATCAACAATGCAAATATACAGATAATGCACGTTAGCAATACTAAACCTAAAAGTGTGGGTATAATAATAATCAATAATAAACAAGCTCTATAGTTGTCTAGGGGATAATGAATTATCATGGGAAAGTATAAAGTTCAGTTCTGTTCATGTAGGCTGAGGTAGTTGTTGGACGATGTGTTGTAGTAGATACCAGATCACATTTTATAATGATCCCATGCAAAGGTACAGCTTCTGTCCCTTTTCCTATATCTCTTAATACCATCTCTCCAGTTTCAGGACCAAAATCTAGCACCTTACTTAGGATCAATGACTGATCAGCCCAGTATCTCTCCAGATTATCACTGGAACTGGGGTCTCTTCTTCTTTCACAGACACCGTCCCTTCTGAAATAAATTTCTCACTCCCGTCTCGTACTCTATCTACCTTTGCCTTCCTCGTCGATTTACTGATCGACTCAATGTACCCTGTAGGGACTGCCGTTTTCCCTTTTCCTGTCTCCTTCTTCGGAACAAAGCACTTAGATGCAATATGACCAACCTTTCCACAATAATAGCAGGTCAAACCAGAAATCTTCCTGCCAGCCTGCTTGTCCTCCTTCTTACCTTTACCACTAGCTCCCGGCCTATTCTCTGCCTTAGCCGGTGGACTTTCTTTACCGTCCCTACTGCCTTTCTGGTAACTCTTATTTGAGGAAAACTTTGTCTTGTGGGTTAGGGCATATTCATCTGCGAACCTGGCAAATTCTGATATAGACTTATTCGTCTTCTCGTTCAGATACATCCTGATATTATCTGAAACACAACCTTTAAATACCTCAGTCAGAATTAACTCTCTGAAACGATGGAAATCCTGCAGCGCACCAGCGATCCAAGAGCACACCCTTCTCATAGACAAACTCTGCATACGTCTGATTCCACTGTTCCTTTAAATCTCTGAAATTCTGTCTATACGCTTCAGGTACCAACTCATAGGCCCGAAGGATAGCCTGTTTTACTTCCTCATAATCCTCAGACTCCCCCTCAGACAACGCCGCATATGCCCGTTGAGCCTTCCCTTTTAATGCACTTTGTAACAACGCCACCCACTGATCTCTGGGCCACTTCTGATTCACTGCCACTTTTCAAAATGCAAGAAGTAACTATCAACATCTGTCTCCTCGAACGGAGGTACTAACCTAAACTCCCTACTAACATTAATCTCCTCTCTTGAGCCTTCCCCTCGGTCTTTTCCCTGTTGCTTTAACCTCTCCATGTCCAGCGCATGCTGCCTATCTCTCTCCTTTTCCCTTCCCTCCATCTCCCTTTCAGCCTTTCCTTCTCCCTTTGTACCTCCCAGGCAACTCTTTCCCGCTCCCTTTGCGCCTCTAACTCCTTTAGCAGGATCTCATTCTCCCTTTTCTTCTGTTCCGCATCCAACCTTAATTTTTCCAACTCTAACTGAACCACCCCAACAACTGGTTTCTTTTCAGGGATAAGTTCCAATACCTCCGGCGTGAACACATCCTCGGATATATAATACTGGGCTATGGCCCTCTGTATCTCCCACTTTTTTATTGACGACTTCACCTCTTTGAGATTTAATCATTTCGCAATATCCACAAGACCATCTTTGTAGCATCCTCTACCGCCTTCAAAGTCGGGTTTTCTATAAATTTGTCTATATCCATCTTTGCTAGTTTCCTGTCTGGTTACCCACGCAACCAGATCAAATAATGGACTTATAGCCCGACTCACTGGCCCCCCAATTTGGTAATCAAATCTCGAGACGAGGCCCCAATTTGTTACGTACCCCGTAACTGGGTGTCTTACCAGCAAAGATAGAAGTCACCATAGGAGTCTGGTACTATTATCAAAACAGTGCTTATTAGTAAAATATACAAATCAATATCAACAATGCAAATATACAGATAATACACGTTAGCAATACTAAACCTAAGTGTGGGTATAAGAATAATCAATAATAAACAAGCTCTATTGATGTCCAGGGGATAATGAATTTTCATATTTGAATATAAAGTTCAGTTGATACTTGCTGAGGTAGTTGTTGGTCGATGTGTGGGGGGGGGAGGAGAGAGAGGGAGAGAGGGAGAGAGGGAGAGAGGGAGAGAGGGGGAGAGGGGGAGAGGGGGAGAGGGGGAGAGGGGGAGAGGGGGAGAGGGGGAGAGGGGGAGAGGGGGAGAGGGAGAGAGGGAGAGAGGGGGAGAGGGAGAGAGGGAGAGGGAGAGAGGGAGAGAGGGGGAGGGGGAGAGGGAGAGGGAGAGGGAGAGGGAGAGGGAGAGGGAGAGGGAGAGGGAGAGAGAGAGAGAGAGAGAGAGAACGAGCAAACAGTGACAGCCAGTCAAACCTTCCTTTACAATCTTGATCAGTCGATGTGTTGTTGTGGCCATTCAGGTATGACCCCTCTGTCCTTTAGCTTGACCGTTCTTCTATGGTGGACTCGTCACCCAGGCAAGGGTGGACACACACACAAGCCCCCACCGGCCTCGCTATAAACACTGTGAGTTAAAATTGACCGATCCTTCGTTCGGTCTCCGATGCCCCACACTTTCTCGTGGGTTCCAACACTTAAGCAGTGCTCACTAGTGTGTCTCTTGGTGCGTCTGAGGGGTGTCTCCCCAGACCTCATTTTTATCCCCACTCACGGGGTCTCAGGTGTCAATCAGTTTGGAATGGCTTAGCCCATCAAACCAGCCCACTCGGGCTGTCCATTGAGGAATTTTAATGAACAGAATAGTACCAAGTAAACAGCCTTCTCCGGAGCCATAAGTCTTACAGGAGTCATAATATGGTGGAACAACAAGTCTCTTCCTCCCTGTGTTATCTCTCCCTTATCTGAAGCAAATGTCCCAGTCCCAGTATGTTCTGGGATGTTTTTGTTCCATCTCTTTCTCTCTCATTAGCAGCATGGCAACAGTAACGGTTTGTAATTCTTCCAAGGGAGGGGGACATGGGCAACTCTGCACGCTTCTGCCTATCAGAGCTGTTCATCCTTCGAAACAATAGTAACTTAAGCAAGATATACAGAAGTTAACAGTGTTATGTGTATATATGTGTGTAAATAAAACTCCCAAACTATTGAGCTCGGGGGAAACAAGGCTTGGAGTCTTGAGATGGTAAAGTGTGAAAGTTCAGTTCAACCACAGAATAGGTGATGAGAGAGATATTTGTAATCCGGGGTAAATGTCAAGAGAAGGCAATTATTTCGAATTCCACAGGTTCCATGGTGGTAAAACAAGAGAACAGTCACTGTAAATTTTATCTGTCATCCTTCCAAATCCACATACTAATTATCACCCAAAGTGACTTGTCACAAGGGGTATCGTCTTCAAATGAATTACCACACCACACCCAGGCAAGGGTTAACACATCAGTGGTCTTCACAGGATACCCCAAATCAGATCCACTACTATAGCTCAAACAAGGTAACAACCGCACATTTGGTGTACGTTGAATCGATAATTAACCCACCCTTGTGGGCATAGGAAAGTTGCAATCAGTGACCCTTGGCCACTTGTTCCCTGGTTTCAATCCTTCAATTTTTCCTCTTTCGTCTACGTCTGACTCTGAGTGTCTGTCCTCAGTTAAAACTAAACAAACTGCGAGCGATGTGAACAAGCTGCAAGTCAGACTGATTCACATACTTAATCTCTCTCTCTCTCTTTCTCTCAAAATAACAGTCCACAGCAAACAAAACCTAGGGATTCATAACAACGGCCACACCCCATTGTGAACTGACTGATCTGCCAGTAGTTGGGATGACTGAGTGAATCCTTTCCCACATTTTCAGCAGGTGAACGGCCTCTCCCCAGTGTGAACTCGCTGATGACTCTGTAGTTGGGATGACTGAGTAAATCCCTTCCCACATTCTGAACAGGTGAACGGCTTCTCCCCAGAGTGAACTCGCTGATGACTCTGTAGATTGGATGGATCAGTAAATCCCTTCCCACATTCTGAGCAGATGAGCGGCTTCTCCCCAGTGTGAATTCGCTCATGCCTCCGTAGGCTGGATAACTGAGTGAATCTCTTCCCACAGACTGAGCAGGTGAACGGCCTCTCCCCAGTGTGAACTCGCTGATGACTCTGTAGTTGGGATGACTGAGTAAATCCCTTCCCACATTCTGAACAGGTGAACGGCTTCTCCCCAGTGTGAACTCGCTGATGACTCTGTAGGTTGGATGGATCAGTGAATCTCTTCCCACATTCTGAGCAGGTGAACGGCTTCTCCCCAGTGTGAATGTGCTGATGTCTCTGTAGGCTGGATAACTGAGTGAATCTGCTCCCACAGTCTGAGCAGGTGAATGGCCTCTCCCCAGTGTGAACTCGCTGATGTCTCTGCAGGGTGAATGAATGAGTGAATCTCTTCCCACAGACTGAGCAGGTGAATGGCCTCTCCCCAGTCTGAGCTCGCTGATGACTCTGCAGGTTGGATGACTGAGTGAATCTCTTCCCACAGACTGAGCAAGTGAATGGCTTCTCCCCTGTGTGAACTCGCTGGTGTTTCCATAGGGTGGAAGAGTGAGTGAATCTCTTCTCACAGACTGAGCAGGTGAACGGCCGTTCCCTGGTGTGAACTCGCTGGTGAGCCATTAGGTCAGATGACTGAGGGAATCCTTTCTCAGAAATTCAACAGATAACCAGCCTCTGCCTGGTGTGGTGTGAACTGACTGGTGTGTCCACAGGTGGGAAGACTGACTGAACCCCTTCTCACACACAGAACAGTTGAATGGCCTTGCCCAGTGTGAACTTGCTGATGCACCTTCAATTGTGATAACCGAGTGAATCCATTCCCACTGTCTGAGCAGGTGAAAGGCCTTTCTCCTGTGTAAATTACAGGCGTGCCAGTTGGTCAAATGGCCGAGTGAATCCCTCCCCACAGTCTGAGCAGGAAGGGTGGTCGATTGGATCCCTTGTTCCACTTTTTAAATATCTAGACAGAGACAACAAAACTGGTGTGTTGTGTTTGAGCTTCCTGGAAATGAATTCCTTCTCATTTTTAACCTGTAAAAAGATTTACAAAATCCATCAATGGGTGTAGGACAACATTTCAGATGAGATTACTTGAGTTACCAAGGTTTGATCTGGTATCACACTGTTACAGTGAGTTTCAACGAGAGTTGAACAGAGAAATCATCTTCTAACTACGCACAGTGCTGTTATCGGGAATGACCATTAAAATTTCTGATGCTCTTCCTGTCTCTATAAGAAAGGGGCATTTCTGCCGTCTCCAATCTGTGACCTCGATCAGTTTGACTCTCTCCATTAGTATTATTCCCTGTTCCCACTGAGCTGCATGGGAGCCTGGCCCCACAGTAACTGAAACACTCTCACACAAATAGTTTTTCTTGATGTGCAGCTGGGATCTTCTTTTATGTATTATTAACTTAAAGTGCCACAATTTTAACACCATATAAAAAATTCCTGCTGAAATGACTGGTTAGTTCACACAGCTGTCAAAAGGGGTTAGAGTGAATTTTTGTATTATTTCAGTTTGTTGTCACAATCATAGAAAATTTCAACACAGAAACAGGCCCTTTGGGCCATCTAGTTTGTGCTGAACTATTTAAACAGCTCACTCCCACACCTCTACCATCCAGGTACCAACACAAACCTCTTAAATGTTGAAATCGAGCTCGCATGCACCACTTGTGCTGGCTGCTCATTCCACAGCCGGATAACTGTCTGTGTGAAGAAGTTTCCCCTCATGTGCCCCTTAACATTTCACCTTTCACCTTAACCCATGGCCTCTGGTTGTCATCCCACCCAATCTTCATGGAAAAAGGCAGATTGCATTAACACTATCTGTGCTTCTCTATCACAATCAAATCTCCCCTCAATCTTCTGCATTCCAAGGAATAAAGTCCTGATTTGTTTAATCTTTCCTTATAACCCAAGTCCTCCAGACATGGCAACATCCTTGTGAATTTTCTCTGAAATCTCTGAACTTCATTAACATCTTTCCTGTAGGTAGGTGACCAAAACTGCACACAATACTTCAAATTAGGCCTCACCAATGTCTTCTAGAAGTCAACATAACATCCATCTATTGTTATCAGTACTTTGGTTCATGAAGGGCAATGGGCTGAAATCATTCTTTCCATCCCTATCTACCTGTGATACCTCTTTCAGTGAATTAAGGACTTGTATTCCCAGGTCCCTTTCTTCTACAACACTCCTCCGTGCCCGACCAGTCACTGTGAAAGACCTCCCTTGGTAGGTCATACCAAGTGCAACACCTCACACTTGTCTGCATTAAATTCCATTTTCCATTTCTAAAACCATTTTCCCACCTGGTCCAGATCACACTGCAAGCCATGATAGTCTTCTTCACTGTCCACTACACCACCAGTCTTGGTGTCATCCACAAATTTGCTGATCCAGTTAACCACACTATCATCCAGATTACTGACATAGATGACAAACAACAACAGATTCAGCACTGATCCCTGTGGCAATCACTAGTCACAGGCTTCCAGTCAGAGAGGCAACCATCTGCTACCACACTCTGGCTTCTCCCAAAGACAGTGTCTCATCCAATTTACTGTCTAATCTTGAATGCTGAGTGACTGAACCTTCTTGACCAACCTCCCATAAGAGACTTTGTCAAGTGCCTTGCTAAAGTCCATGTAGACAACATCCACTGCCTTGCCTTCATCCACTTTCCTTATAACTTCCTCGAGAGACTCTATATGATTGGCTAGACCCATGCTGTCTATCCTTTATCAGTCCATACCTATCCAAATACTTACAGTATATACTTTGTTCCTGCACACACATTCCAATAACTTTCCCAGTTCTGATGTCAAGCTCACCAACGTATAATTTCCTAGTTTATTTTTACAGCCTTTCTTGAACAGCAGAACAACATTGTCTGTCCTCCAATCCTCCAGTACCTCACCTGTCACTAAGGATGATTTAAATATCTGTGCTTAGGCCCCAATAATTTCTGCACTTGTCTTCCGCAAGGTCCTAGTGAACAACTTGTCAGGCCCTGGGGATTGATCCACACTAATTTGCCTCAAGACAGCAAACCCCTCCACCTCTGTAATCTGTACAGGGTCCATGAAGTTGATGCGGCTTTGCCTCACTTCTATAGACCTCTGTGTTCATCCCTTGAGTAAATACGGATGCAAAAAAAATCTCCCCAAGTCTATGTTATCCCATCATATGAATTACCATTCCGATCTTCCAGAGAATTAATTTTTTTCCTTTGCAATCTTTTTGCTCTTAACATTTCTGCAGAATCCCTGAGGATTCTCCTTCACCTTGTCTGCTGGGGCAAGCTGATGCCTTCTTTTATTTCTTTCATAAGTGTTCACTTGAATTTCCTGTATTTCATAAGTACTCCATTTGTTCCTATCTGTCTGTACCTGGTATGCACCTCCTTTTTATTGATCTGGGTTTGGAAAGCCAAAGGGGTGATAGAGCTGCATGCTGGGAGGTGGGGGTAAGCGAGTGGAGGGTGGTAAATGAAAGCTGCAGGAGGAATGGGAGCCTGAATAACAGACTAGATAGTGGAGAGGTTGTGGAGACAGATGTTGTTCAGGCCTCAGACAAAGTCCGGAATGAAAAAGTTGAGCATGGTGTAGTGAATATGCTGAGCCCTGTATATTTCAATACAAGGAGCAGCGTAGGAAAGGCGGATGTGTTCAGAGCACGGATCAACACCTGGAATTATGACACTAGGATCTGGCAACTGTGGACTGGGACAGGCTCCTTTATGGTAAAGGTGTGCTTGGTAAATGGGAAGCCCTCAAAGTGAAATTTTGAAAGTACAAAGCAGGTATGTGCTTGTCAGAATAAAAGGTAAAGATAGAAACTCGGAATCAGAATAAGGTTTATTATCACCGGCATGTGTCATGAAATTTGTTAACTTTGCAGCAGCAGTTCAATGCAGTACATAGCCTAGCATAGATATTAATAAAAATAATAATAATAATTAATAATAATAATAATAATAATAATAAAATACATGAAAACATTATAAACAATTAAATCAATTATGTGTAATGAATAGATTATTGAAAATGTGCAAAAACAGTAACACTGTATATTAAAAAGTGAAGTCGTGTCCAAAGCTTCAAAATCCATTTAGGAATCGGATGGCAGAGGGGAAGAAGCTGTTGCTGAATCACTGAGTGTGTGCCTTCAGGCCTGATGGTAACAGTGAGAAAAGGGCATGCCCTGGGTTCTGGAGGTCTTTAATAATGGACGTTGCCTTTCTGGGACACTGCTTCCTAAAGATGTCCTGGATACTTTGTAGGCTAGTGCACAAGATGGAGCTGACTAGATTTACAACCTTCTGCAGCTTCTTACGGTTCGGTGCAGGAGCCCCTCCACACCAGACAGTGATCCAGGTTGTCAGAATGCTTTCCACGGTACAACTATAGAAGTTTTTGAGCGTATTTGTTGACATGCCAAACCGCTTCAAAGTCCTAATAAAGTATAGCCACTGTCGTGCCTGCTTCCTGACTACATCAATGTGCTGGGACCAGATTAGATCCTCAGAGATCATGACACCCAGGAATTTAAAGTTGCTCACTGTCTCTACTTCTGATCCCTCTATGAGGATTGGTACATGCTCCCTCATCCTACTCTTCCTGAAGTCCACAATCTGCTCTTTCGTCCTACTGACGTTGAGTGTCAGGTTGTGACTGTGGCACCCTTCCACTAGTTGGCATATCTCACTCCTGCACGCCCCCTCGTCACCATCTGAGATTCTACCAACAATAGTTGTATCATCAGCAAATTTGTAGATGGTGTTTGAGCTATGCCTAGCCACACAGCCATGTGTATACAGAGAGTACAGCAGTGGGCTAGGCACACACCCCTGAGGTGCAGCAGTGTTGGTTGTCAGCGAAGAGGATATGTTAAACTGTAGGAACCTTGGATTTCAAGAGATATTGAGACCCTGGTAAAGCACAAAATGGAATTGCACAACAGGGATTGGCAGTCAGTTTCTTATAGAGTATAAGAAATGCAAGAGAACACATAAGAAATAAATCAGGATGGCTAAATGAAGGCATGAGGTTGCCCTCACAGAAAAGATGAAGGATAATCCTAAGTGATTCTAGTGATAGATTAGGAGCAAAAGTATTGCAAGGGAGAAAGTTGGTCCTCTGGAAGACCAGTGTGGCAATCCATGTGTGGAAACAAAGCAGATAGGGAGATCCTCATTATTTTTTTAATCTCTATTTAGTCCGGAGACAGGACACAGAGTCTATGGAAGTGTGGAAAAGCGACATTAACATCGTGGACCCTGTACTGACTAAAGTGGAGGAGGTGTTTCCTATCCTGAGGCAGATTAGGGTGGATAAATCTCCAGGGCATGGCAAGGTGCTCCCTCAGACCCTGTGGGAGGCATGTGCAGAAATTGTCGGGTCCCTGGCAGAGATCATTAAGTCATCCTTAGTGACGAGGGTGATACCAGATGATTGAAAGTTAACCAAAGTTGTTTTACTCCTTAACATATAACAGTGATATCTACAGCACATTACAGGTACTTTGGCCCATGATCCTGTGCCGACCACGTAACCTACTCTAGAAACTGCCTGGAACTTCCCCAGCACACAGCCCTCTATTTTTCTGTGTACCTATCTAAGAGGCTGTTAAAAGACCCTATTGTATCTGCCTCAAACACGGCTGCTGGCAGTGCATTACGCACATCCAGCACGCTCTGTGTAATAAACTTACCCCTGACATCCCCTCGGTATCTATTTCCAAGCACCTTAAAAGACTGTATGCCCCCCCATATTGGCCAATTCTGCCCTGGGAAAAAAACCTCTGGCTATCCACATGATCAATGCTCCTCATCATCTAATACATCTAAAAAAGGCTCTAAACATAAACAAGGAAATAATACATTGCTTTGAGGATTTGTTTGAAGTATAGAAGATAGTTTTTTTTCTCTCACACAGAGAGTGGTGAGTGCATGGAATGGGCTGCCAGCGGCCGTGGTGGAGGCGGAAATGAAAGGGTCTTTAAGAGACTCCTGGATGGATACATGGAGTTTGGAAAGTTAGAGGGCTAGGGGTAAGCCTAGGTAGATCTAAGGTAAGGATATGTTTGAGCCAAAAGGTCTGTATTGTGCTGTAGGTTTTCTATGTTTCTGTGTACACAAAATATAAGGGTATAGAATGGGTAAATGCAAGCAGGCTTTTCCAACTGATTTTAAGTGTGATAACAACCAGAGGTGATGGGTAAGTGGGGACGTGAAAACTTATGGGGAACAAATTATTGGCCATGAGGGTGTGGAATGAGATGCCAGCACAAGTGGTGTATGGTAGCTCGATTTCACCATTTAAGAGAAGTTTGGATGGGTATCTCGATGGTAGGTTTATGGAGTGCTATGGTCCCGGTGCAGGTGATTGCATTCCACAGCTTGAATGTTTTTCCAGCATTGAGATGGGCCAAATGGCATGTTTCTGTACTGAACTTCTCCATGTTTCAATGACAGAGAAGCTGGCCAGACTTGATTGGAAGGGAAACTGGCAGCAGTGACAATGGAGCAGCAATGGCTGGAGTTTCTAGAGCAATTTGGGAGCTGAGTGAAGGATACATCCCCAAGTAGTGGAAGCATTGGAAAGCCAGGAGGACACAACTGTGGCGAAATGACAAGCCAAACCCAACATAAAAGCCAAAGAAAGGGCAAACAAAAGAGCAAAAACTATTGGCAAGCTTTTAGAAGCCAACAGATGACAACTCAAAAAAAGGTCAGATATGCTCAGGGCATGGAATGATGATATTGTAGCCATTAATGCATCTTGGTTGCACCCAACAGCCTGAGGCATTTAGAGGAACAAAATATATGGGACCTCGATTCCTCTTGAAAACCAAGGTTCCCTGCACCATTTGCATCTCAATTTTTATTTTGACAGACACACACAAACACCACACCCTTAAAATTTCACTTCTGAAGGCGTCCCACTGACTAAGTACTCCTTTGCCAAAAAACATTCTGTCCCAAATCACACTTGTGAAATCCTTTCTGATACCATCAAAATTGACCTTTCTCCAACTTAGAATCTCAACCTGTGTTCCAGACCTCTCTTTTTCCATATTTACTTGGAATCTAATAGCATTATGATCACTAGATACAAAGTGTTCCCATACACTAATTACAGTCACTAGCCCTGGATCATTTCCTAACTGCTTATTGCACACTTCTACATCAGGAATTCTATGTACTGATTAAGGGCACATTTGACAAACTTTACCCCATCTAGTCCTTTTACAGTGTGGGAGTCCCAGTCAATATATGGAAAGTTAAAATCGCTTACAATCTCAACATTTGTTTCTTGACATAGTTTCATGTTTCTTGGTATAGTCTGTGATCTCTCTACAAATTTGTTCCTCTAAATCCCTCAGATAGTTGGGTGTACTCTACTCCCTGTAATGGCTATAACATCATAATTCCATGCCCTGGGTTAATCTGGCTTTCCTACAATGCTTCTTGCATTGTGATACACACAGCTCAGCACATTCATATCACCATGCCCAATCTTTTAATTGCTGACTCTGTCTGCAGTCTGAACAACATCTCTCTGGTGTCTAGAAAACAACCTCTCCCTCATTGTCACAAAACAAAGGAGCAGGTTGTGGACGACAGAAAGAATGGATACGGGATAAACCCTTCTAACATCAATGGATCTGCTGTTCAGAGGGTGAACAGCTTTAAGTTCCTCAGCATACACCTTACCGCGGATCTCACCAGGTCTGTACGCAACAGCGCCTCTTTCACCTCAGACGGTTGAAGAAGTTTGGAATGGTTCCCCAAATCCCAAGAACTTTCTACAGGGGCAACTTGAGAACATCCTGAGAGTCTGCATCACTGCCTGATATGGGAACTGTACTTCCCCAGTCGCAGGACTCTGCAGAGAGTGGTGCGGACAGTCCAGCCCATCTGTATATGTGAACTTCCCACTATTATTACATTATTGTGTAAAAAGGACCTGCAGGATCATTGGGGAGCTCATTCACCCCAACCAGAGACTGTTGCAGCTGCTACCATCCGGGAAATGGTACCACAGCATAAAAGCTAGGACACCAGGATCCGGGACAGCCTCTTCCACCAGGCCATCAGACTGATTCATTCATGCTGATACAATTGCATTTCTGTTATCTTGAATGTCCTGTTGTACATATTAATTATTATAAATTGCTAGAAATTGCACATTTAGACGGAGACATAACTTAAAGATCTCTACTCTTTAAAGAGTATGAAGGATGTACGTAATAAAGTCAATTCAATTCACCCTCTCCACTATCTGTTCTGTCATTCTGGCTCCAATCCTCCCTGCAACTTTAGTTTAACCACCCACCCCACAGGGGAGCACTAGCAAGCCTTGCCACTAGGATATTAGTCCCCTTCTAGTTCTGTTCTCCTAAATAATAAATCCCCCATCTCCCCTTTGACTTTCCCCCATCAGATAATCCCCCCCACAACAGTTTCTAAAGTAGTCCACCTATTCTTGTGGGGGACGGCCACAACAGTACTCTGTAATGGCTATTTAACCTCATTCACCTTCCTGACTCTCACCCAGTTTCCTGTGTCCTACACCCTGGGTGGAACTCACATCTCTTCATTTCATATCCATCACCCCATCCGACTGCCAGATGATCTGGAATTCATCCATTTCAAGTTCCAGCTCCTTAACGTGCAGGGCTACAAGCTGCAGCTGGATGCACATCTTGTAGGGGAGGGCATTAGGGACACTGGAGGTCTCACCACTTTCCCTCCAATGTCCCCTCTGATTTGAAATATGTGCGTAAAATCCTTGTGCTGTGCTATGTTTACCCAGTGACAACAATATGGTGTGCACTGAATTTTACATTTTGAGGTATTCAGTTCAACAGCTAGCGAATCACTGTCAGTAAGAATTTTGATCTCCTCTGGGATTGATCGAGTTCATTAGCACTCTCACACAGCCTGTTGCTGGTAATGAACAATGTTCTCATCAGAGCTTTTGCATACTATCCATATCTGATTTGTTTGCTAAATGATGATTTAAAAAGTCAGATTTCCAAAGATTGCTCGACTTCTTCTCACTTGCAAATTCTCCAGCAACTTCTGCATCATCACAATACACACAGGTGACTCCACTTTCTGTATTGTACATAAATATTCCCCCTGAACTCTCCCCCAATGACTGAAGGTGGTGAACTCAGCGATGGCAATGCCAATGAATATGAAGGGAAGGGCAGTAGTCTGTCTCATTGGAGTCTGGAACATTTGTGATCTGAAAGCTACTTGTTGCCCAGGGCAAAGGTGTTTGATATCATTATGTAACCAGAGAGAATGGGCTGAAGCATGTTCTCACCGGTAGAAAATTCCAGAACAAGAGGTGGTAGAACAAAGAACATGCACAAAATGCTGGAGGAACTCAGCAGGCCTGGCAGCATCTATGGAAAAGAATATTATTGTTGAGTTCCTCCAGCATTTGCGTTTCTTGGATCTCCAACATGGGAAAAAAAACAGAAAAAACAGAAAACCTACAGCATAATATAGGCCCTTCGGCATACAATGCTGTGCCGAACATTACTTACTTTAGAAATTACCCAATATTCCCCACAGCCCTCTATTTTTCCACGTGCCATGTACCTATCCAGGGGCCTCTTAAAAGACTCTATTGTATCCGCCTCCATCACAGTCACCAGCAGCCCATTCCACACACTCGAAACTCTGCGTAAAAAAAAACCTCACCCTCGTGGTGATATCACGTGTCAGAACGCGATGGTACCGAGCATGCGCAGAAATGAAGAATGTTCGAGAAGCATGGTTTTGTTGGTGTTAAATAAAAGGTAAATTCTTCCAGAATATGGTTTGTTATGAGTAACTCTCAGTATGTATAAACCACACAACACCCCTGAGAACTCCTTCCAACCGGCTTCCAAGCACCTTTAAACTGTGCCCTCTCCACAAATTCTCTTTTTTTTATGATTGGAAACAAAACAAAGGTGATTTTCTCAACTGCTGCTGTAAAATATTTTGTTCCCTTTCTCCGAGTTCCTAATCCTTGCATTTAGATAGCTGGAGCTCAGCTCTGTCTGAGAGATCCATCGGTTCCCATTCCCTCATCAGCCGGAATCTCCCCGGGGCCCGTGTACGGATCGTGGGGCTGAGAGACAGTTAAGAGAGCAGGACTGTGCCGGGATTGCGGGTCACGATATCCAAAACTCAGAAATTTCCCTAAATCGGTGTTGCAAACTTCACGGGGTGAACACTCTTACCTTATGCTGATCCTTCCGTTTGTGCACTGCGCGCATGCGTGATATCCGGGAACGTGAACAGACCAGACGCCTGTGCATTCAATCGGTCCTTCGGCGAAAGCGAAATTTATAACGCACGGATTTCTGGGTAATCAGGGAGCCATTGACAGTTTCTGCAACCACCGGTTCCATGACAATACTTCAGTGCTTTTTTTTTTGTGTGGCGGCTCCCATAAACAATATATTCCATATCAGCAGGCACTTCGTGTATCTCATGCCAAAGTACAAACCAATTACAAATGCAGATATAAAACACAGGAGATTCTGCAGTTGCTGGAAATATAGACACACACACACACACACACACACACACACACACACACACACACACACACACACACACACACACACACACACACACACACACACACACACACACACACACACACACACACACAGCAACTAAGCAGAGGAGTACACAGTCTAGGCATGTTGAAGGCCCTCGGCCTAAACGCTGTCTATTTATTCTTCTTCACATTTGTGGCCTGATCTGTTGATTTCCTCCAGTACTTTGCAGAAATTAACCACCTTTTTTCAATCAAACCGATTCAAAATTTTTCTGATCTTTCATTTGTACCCACATCCTGCTGGCGTTATGCCTCTTCGTCCTACTCATCGTAAACTGCAGGTCCCATTTGTTTCTGGAGTCCCAAACTCCTGACTCAGGCTGACAACTCTTTGGTTTCTGACTCTGCACCATCGAAGATTCACTCGCTAGTCTGCTGTCAGGCTTTAGAGGCGCATTGCAACAGCCCAACTGTCTGAGGTACAGTCCTTTGAAATTAGTGAAAATGAACCAAAACGTTCAAAAGAACAGGGAAGAAAGAGTTAACAACCTTAGTCCGGAGTTCTGAACAACGTTGAAACCACAGTTCTTCAGCATGGAGAAAATCATGCAGGAAATTCATGGAGGTATATTTGATGATGAGAGGCATTTGACGTGTGGATAGCCAAAGGATTTTTCCCAGGGCTGGAACGGCTAACACGAGGGGGCATAGGTTTAAGTTGCTTGAATGTTGGTACAGTTGTGATGTCAGAGCTATGTTTTTTTAAACAAAGTGGTGTTTGTGTGGAATGCACTGCCAGCGACGGTGGTAGAGGCGGATACAATAGGGTTTTTTAAGAGACTCTTAGATAGGTACATGGAGCTTAGGAAAATAGAGGGCTATGCGGTAGGGTAATTCTTGGCAGTTTCTAGAGTAAGTTACATGGTTGGCACAACATTATGGGCCAACACGTCTATAATATGCTGTAGATCTCTATAATTCTATGAAATTCAAAGGAAATCTCTTATCCCATGGAGAGGTGACTAGTTGCAACCTGTCATCATAGGGAGTGTGAGAGGGAAACGGCAGGGATAGATTTTGATAAACTGATATGGATCAGAAACATGGGCAGGAACCAAATGGACTGAGTAGCCTTTCTAGTGTACATGGTGAGGGTGATAGAGTCAGTAAGTACCTGAGACACGGGATAAATGATACAGAATTGATTTATCATTCACAGATCCACAATGTAAAACTTCTGTCTAGTTTAAGGCTAATATCAGCAGAACAGACTCCTCCAATGTTCAGTGACCAGGGTTCAGTCCTGGGGGCGATGAGCAGCCGCAAGAACTGCAGAATCTGACAGTAACAGTCCCTCATGAACCTGCAGCTGCCTTCAGTCACCGTGATGGTTAAACATTTAACACGGAGCTGATTTGAACTTCCTCCCTGATGTGAAGGTGCTGGTGTTGCCACAGCTGGGATGATTGAGTAAATCTCTTTCTTGAGTTATTAATCTTTTTATTGATATAAAAGGAATATAAATACAAACAAGAGGAGAATTATCTCAAATGTACGTATCAATAACAATACAAACAGAAAGTGAAATAAAGATGATCAAAGTCATACATAGTGTTAAGCTATTATGTGATATATAATAAAAAAAAGACGACAGCTGATTCTCCTCCATTCTATTCATGGAGAAAAAAAATTAAATTATGAAAAGAAGAAAATAAAACACTACACTATACAAAATAAAAAAGAACTGGGCAGTCCATTCGGAGGATATGATCAAAAAGTTAAAAAAAAAAGAAAGAATTTCTGATCAAATCTAGAACTTCGAAAAAAAATTGTAAAAGTAATAAATCAAACCAAATGAAAATACTGAATAAATGGTCGCCAGATTTGCTCAAATTTACAGGATGTATCTAATGTCCGACTTCTTATTTTCTCTAAACTTAGACAGGACATAATGGAGGAAAACCAATAAAAGACAATGGGTGGATTAGAATCCTTCCACTTCAGTAAAATGGCTGTCCTATTCAATGAAGTTGAAAAGGCTATCATACGTTGAGTGGAATCAGGAATATTTCCTGGTTCCAATGGGATAATCCTAAATATTGCCGTAAGTAAATTAGGTTGTGGTTCCAGATGTAATTATCTAAAAAAGTCTACATTAAATAAATCTGGCTATCCACACGACCAATGCCTCTCATCATCTTATACACCTGCATGAATTCCCTGCATGATTTTCTCCATGCTGAATAAGACGATGGCCACACTGTGGTTTTAAAGTTCTTCAGAGCTCTGGGCTAAGGTGGTTCTTCCCTGCTCTTTTGAACGTTTTGGGTCATTTTCACTAATTACAAATGACTGTGCCTCAGACAGCTGGGTTGTTGCAATGCGCCTCTAAAGTCTGACAGCAGACTATCGAATGAATCTTCGATGGAGCAGAGTCAGAAACCAAAGAGTTGCCAGCCTGAGTCAGGGCTTTAGGACTCCAGAAAAAAATTGAGGCCTGGAGTTTATGATGAGTAGGAGGAAGAGGAATCACACCAGCAGGATGTGGCTACAAATGAAAAATCAGAAACATTTTGAAACTGTTTGATTGAAAAAAGGTGGTTAATTTCTGCAAAGTACTGGAGGAAATCAACCGATCAGGCCGCAAATGTGGAGAGGAATAAATAGACAACGTTTAGACCGAGCCCCTTCAGCATGTCTAGACTGTGTACTCCTCTGCTTAGTTGCTGCCTGAACTGCACAGTTCCTCCAGCATTGTGTGTCTGCGTCTCTCTATTTCCAACAACTGCAGAATCTCTTCTGTTTCATACCTGCATGTGTAAGAGGATTGTACATTGGCATTAGATACACGGAATACCTGTTAGTATCGACTTTTTTTTTCTGGGAGCCGCCACACAAAAAAAAACTGAGCTATGGACATGCAAACGGTGCTTGCAGAGACATTCAATGGCACCGTGACTACCCGTAAATCCATGCGTTAAAAATTTCGCTGTCGCCGAAGCACCGATCTAATGCGCAGGCGTTAGCGTTGTTAATTATACCCGAACATCACGCATGCGCGCAGTGCACAAACCGAAGGATCAGCTTCAGGTAAGAGTGTTCGCCACGTGGAGTTTTCAACACAGTTTTAGGAAAATTTCTGTGAACTTCGGACACCGTGGCCCGCAGTCCCGGGACAGTCCTGCTCTCTTCCCTCTCTCTCAGCCGCACAATTCGTACACGGTCCCCGGGGATCTTCCGGCTGATGAGGGAATGGGAACCGATAGATCTCTCAGACAGAGCTGAGCTTCAGCTATCTAAGTGCAAGGATTAGGAACTCGGAGAAAGGGAACAAAAGCTTTTATATCAGCTGTTGAGAAAATCACCTTTTTTTCTACCTCCAATCACAAACAAGAGAAAACTTGTGGAGAGGGCACAGTTTTAAGGTGTTTGGAAGCAGGTACGAAGGAGATGTCAGGGGTTGTATTCTTTATACGTACTGTGGGTTACTCATAACAAACCATATTCTGGAAGAATTTACCTTTTATTTAACAACAACAAAACCACGTTTTACACTGCCACGCTTCTCGATCATTCTTCATTTCTGCGCATGCTCGGAACTCCGTTCCATCCCTTTCTGACACGTGATATCACCACGAGGGGTGAGGTTTTTTTTTACGCAGAGTGCCGAGTGTGTGGAATGGGCTGCTGGTGACTGTGATGGAGGCGGATACAATAGGGTCTTTGAAGAGGCTCCTGGATAGGTACATGACACGTAGAAAAATAGAAAGCTGTGGGGAATATCAGGTAATTTTTAACGTAAGTAATGTTCGGCACAGCATTGGGGGCCGGAGGTTGAGGCTTTCTTTTTCGATGTTGGAAATCCAAGAAACACACACAAAATGCTAGAGGAACTCCACATTGATATAATTTTCCTTAGATGCTGTCTGACCTGCAGCATTTTATGTGTGTTCCTTGTTCTACCACTTCTTGTTTTGGAATTTTCTACTGGTGAGAAAATGCCTTGACCCATTCTCTCTGGCTACATAATGATATCAAACATCTTTGCCCTGGGCAACAAGCAGCTTTCACATCACAAATGCGCCAGACTCCAGTGAGACAGACTACTGCCCTTCCCTTCATATACATTGGCATTCCCATCACTGAGTTCACCACCGTCAGTCCCCTGGGGGAGGGTTCAGGGGGAATATTTATGTACAATACAGAAAGTGGAGTCACCTGTGTGTATTGTGATGATGCAAAAGTTGCTGGAGAATTTGCAAGTGGGAAGAAATCGAGTAATATTTGGAAATCTGACTTTTTAAAGCAAATCAGATATGGACAGTATGCAAAAGCTCTGGCGAGAACATCCTTCATTACCAGTTACAGGCATGGTACATGGGCTGTGTGAGAGTACAGATGAACTCGATCAAAGTTCTTATTGACAGTGATTCGGTAGCTTTTGAAATGAATATCTCAAAATATAAAATTCAGAGCAGACCATATTGTTGTCACTGGGTAAACATTGCACAGCACAAGGTTTTTGCGCACATATTTCAAATCGGAGGGGACATTAATGGGAATGAGGGGAGACTTCAGTGTCCCTGATGCCCTCACCTACAAGATGTGCATCCAACTGCAGCTTGTAGCCCTGCACTTTAAGGAGCTGCAACTTGAAATGGACGAATTCTGGATCATCCGGCAGTTGGATGGGGTGATGGATATCACATGAAGAGATGTGAATTACACGCAAGTTGCAGCACACAGGAAACTGGGTGAGTGTCTGGAAGATGACTGAGGTTAAATAGTCATTGTTGAGTAATCGTCTGGCCATCCCCCACAAGAATAGGTAGACCACTTTAGAAACTGTTGTGGGGGGGATTACCTGATGGGGGAAAGTTAAAGGGGAGATGGGGGATTTGTTAGTTAGGGGAACAGAACTAGAAAGGGACTAATATCCTAGTGGCAAGGCTTGCTAGTGCTCCCCTGTGGGGTGGGTGGTTAAACTAAAGTTGCAGGGAGGATTGGAGCCAAAATGACAGAACAGATAGTGGACAGAGTGAATTGAATTGACTTTATTACATACATCATTTGTATACTTAAAGAGTAGAAATCTTTACGTTATGTCTCCATCTAAGTGTGCAATTTATAATAGATAGATAGATAGATACTTTATTCATCCCCATGGGGAAATTCAACATTTTTTTTCCAATGTCCCATACACTTGTTGTAGCAAAACTAATTACATACAATACTTAACTCAGTAAAAATATGATATGCATCTAAATCACTCTCTCAAAAAGCATTAATAATAGCTTTAAAAAAGTTCTTAAGTAGTTTACTTAAATACATTGAGTCCTAACCCCGGCACTTTAACATATCTTACTCCTGGCGGTTGAATTGTAAAGCCGAATGGCATTGGGGAGTATTGATCTCTTCATCCTGTCTGAGGAACATTGCATCGATAGCAACCTGTCGCTGAAACTGCTTCTCTGTCTCTGGATGATGCTATGTAGAGGATGTTCAGGGTTTTCCATAATTGACCGTAGCCTACTCAGCACCCTTCGCTCTGCTACCGATGTTATACTCTCCAGTACTTTGCCCACGACAGAGCCCACCTTCCTTACCAGCTTATTAAGACGTGAGGCGTCCCTCTTCTTAATGCTGCCTCCCCAACACGCCACCACAAAGAAGAGGGCGCTCTCCACAACTGACCTATAGAACATCTTCAGCATCTCACTACAGACATTGAATGACGCCAACCTTCTAAGGAAGTACAGTCGACTCTGTGCCTTCCTGCACAAGGCATCTGTGTTGGCAGTCCAGTCTAGCTTCTCGTCTAACTGTACTCCCAGATACTTGTAGGTCTTAACCTGCTCCACACATTCTCCATTAATGATCACTGGCTCCATATGAGGCCTAGATCTCCTAAAGTCCTAAAGTAATTAATAATAATCAATATGTACAACAGGGCATTCAAGATAACAGAAATACAATTGTATCAGCATGAATGAATCAGTCTGATAGCCTGGTGAAAGAGGCTGTCCCGGATCCTGTTGGTCCTGGCTTTTATGCTGCGGTACTGTTTCCCGGATGGTAGCGGCTGCAACAGTCTCTGGTTGGGGAGAATGAGCTCTCCAATGATCCTATGGGTCCGTTTTACACAATAATGTAAATACCCTGGATAGTGGGAAGTTCACATATGCAGATGGGCTGGGCTGTCTGCACCACTCTCTGCAGTGTCCAGCGACTGAGGGAAGTAAAGTTCCCATATCAGGCAGTGATGCAGACTCTCAGGATGTTCTCAAGTTGCCCCTGCAGAAAGTTCTTGGGATTTGGGGAACCATTTCAAACTTCTTCAACAGTCTGAGGTGAAAGAGGCGCTGTTGTGCCTTTTTCACCACACAGCCGGTATGTACAGACCTGGTGAGATCCTCGGTAATGTGTATGCTGAGGAACTTATAGCTGTTCACCCTCTGAACAGCAGATCCATTGATGTCAGAAGGGTTTATCCCGTATCCATTCTTTCTGTTGTCCACAACCTGCTCCTTTGTTTTTGTGACAATGACGGAGAGGTTGTTTTCTAGACACCAGCCAGATGTTGTTCCGACCTCAGACAAAGTCAGCAATCAAAAGCTTGAGCATGGTGAGATGAATGTGATGAGATGTGTATATCACAATGCAAGAAGCCTCGTTGGAAAGCCAGATTAGCCCAGGGCATTGAATTATCATATTGTAGCCATTACTGGGAGTTGGTTACACCCAACAATCTGAGGGATTTAGAGGAACAAATTTGTAGAGACATCACAGACTATTCCAAGAAACAAAGGCTGAGATTGTAAGCGATTTTAACTTTCCATATATTGAGTGGGACTCCCATACTGTAAAAGGACTAAAATGGGTAGAGATTGTCAAATGTGTCCTTGATCAGGACGTAGAATTCCTGATGTAGAAGTGTGCAAGAAGCTGTTAGGAAACAATCCAGGGCTAGTGACAGAAATTAGTGTATGGGAACACTTTGTATCCAGAGGTCATAATGCTATTAGATTCCAAGTAAATATGGAAAAAAGAGAGGTCTGGAACACAGGTTGAGATTCTAAATTGGAGAAAGGTCAATGTTGATGGTATCAGAAAGATCTAACAAGTGTGGCTGGGACAGAATGTTTTTTGGCAAAGGAGTAAATAGTAAGTGGGACACCTTTAGAAGTGAAATTTTAAAGGTGTAGAGTTTGTATGTGTCTGTCAAAATAAAAGTTGAGATGCAAATGGTGCAGGGAACCTTGGTTTTCAAGAGGAATCGAGGCCCCATTTATTTTGTTCCTCTAAAAGCCTCAGGCTGTTTAGTGCAACCAAGAGCCATTAATGGTTACAATATCATCATTCCATGCCCTGAGCATATCTGACCTTTTTTTTAGTTGTCATCTGTTGGCTTCTAAAAGCCTGCCAATAATCTTTGCTCTTTTGTTTGCCCTCTCGAATTGTCTTTTATGTTGGGTTTGGCTTGTCATTTCACCACAGTTGTGTCCTCCTGGCTTTCCAATGCTTGCACTACTTTGGGATGTATCCATCACTCAGCTCCCAAATTGCTCTAGAAACTCCAGCCATTGCTGCTCCATTGTTACTGTTGCCAGTTTCCCCTCCAATCAAGTCTGGCCAGCCTCTCTGTCATTGAAACATGGAGAAGTTCAGTACAGAAACATGCCATTTGGCCAATCTTCTCAATGCTGGAAAAACATTCAAGCTGTGGAATGCAATGACCTGCACCGGGACCATAGCACTCCATAAACCTACCATCCAGATACCCATCCAAACTTCACTTAAATGGTGAAATCGAGCTACCATACACCACTTGTGCTGGCATCTCATTCCACACTCTCTAGGCCAATAATTTGTTCCACATAAATTTTCACGTCCCCACTTACCCATCACCTCTGGTTGTCGTCACACTTAAAATCAGTTGGAAAAACCTACTTGAATTTACCCACTGTATTCCCTTATATTTTGTCTGTGCAGAAACATAGAAAACCTACAGCACAATACAGGCCTTTTGGCCCAAACATATCCTTACCATAAATCTACCTAGGCTTACCCCTAGCCCTCTAACTTTCTAAACTCCATGTATCCATCCAGGAGTCTCTTAAAGACCCTTTCATTTCCTCCTCAACCACGGCCGCTGGCAGCCCATTCCATGCACTCATCACTCTCTGTGTGAGAGGAAAAAAACTATCTTCTATACTTCAAACAAATCCTCAAAACAATGTATTATTTCCTTGTTTATATTTAGAGCCTTTTTTACGTTTAGAAGATGATGAGGGGCATTGATCGTGTGGATGGCCTGAGGTTTTTTCCCAGGGCAGAATTGGCTAATATGGGGGGCATACAGTCTTTTAAGGTGCTTGGAAATAGATACCGAGGGGATGTCAGGGGTAAGTTTATTACACAGAGCGTGCTGGATGTGCGTAATGCACTGCCAGCAGCCGTGTTTGAGGCAGATACAATAGGGTCTTTTAACAGCCTCTTAGATAGGTACACAGAAAAATAGAGGGCTGTGTGCTGGGGAAGTTCCAGGCAGCTTCTAGAGTAGGTTACATGGTCGGCACAGGATCATGGGCCAAAGTGCCTGTAATGTGCTGTAGGTATCACTGTTATAGTTAAGGAGCAAAACAACTTTGGTTAACTTTCAATCATCTGGTACCACCCCCGTCACTAAGGATGACTTAATGATCTCTGCCAGGGACCCGACAATTTCTGCACTTGCCTCCCACAGGGTCTGAGGGAGCACCTTCTCATGCCCTGGAGATTTATCCACCCTAATCTGCCTCAGGATAGGAAACACCTCCTCCACTTTAGTCAGTACAGGGTCCACGATGTTAATGCCGCTTTTCCACACTTCCATAGACTCTGTGTCCTGTCTCCGGACTAAACAGAGATTTTAAAAAAATGAGGATCTCCCTATCTGTTTTGTTTCCACACATGGATTGCCACGCTAGTCTTCCAGAGGACCAACTTTCTCCCTTGCAATACTTTTGCTCCTAATCTATCACGATAATCACTTAGAATTATCCTTCATCTTTTCTGTGAGGGCAACCTCATGCCTTCTGTTAGCCATCCTGATTTATTTCTTATGTGTTCTCTTGCATTTCTTATACTCCATTAGAACCTGCCTGCCTATCCCTGTTATGCAACTCCATTTTGTGCTTCACCAGGGTCCCAATATCTCTTGAAATCCAAGGTTCCCTACAGTTTAACATATCCTCTTCGCTGTCAATCAACAGTGCTGCACCTCAGGGGTGTGTGCCTAGCCCACTGCTGTACTCTCTGTATACACATGGCTGTGTGGCAAGGCATAGCTCAAACACCATCTACAAATTTGCTGACGATACAACCATTGTTGGTAGAATCTCAGATGGTGACGAGGGGGCGTACAGGAGTGAGATATGACAGCTAGTGGAAGGGTGCCACAGTCACAACCTGACACTCAACGTCAGTAGGACGAAAGAGCAGATTGTGGACTTCAGGAAGAGTAAGATGAGGGAGCACGTACCAATCCTCATAGAGGGATCAGAAGTAGAGACAGTGAGCAACTTTAAATTCCTGGGTGTCCTGATCTCTGAGGATCTAATCTGGTCCCAGCACATTGATGTAGTCAGAAAGAAGGCACGACAGTGGCTATACTTTGTTAGGACTTTGAAGTGTTTTGGTATGTCAACAAATACGCTCAAAAACTTCTATCGTTTTACTGTGGAGAGCATTCTGACAAACTGGATCACTGTCTGCTGTGGAGGGGCTTCTGCACAGGACCGTAAGAAGCTGCAGAAGGTTGTAAATCTAGTCAGCTCCATCTTGGGTACTAGCCTACAAAGTATCCAGGACATCTTTAGGAAGCAGTGTCTCAGAAAGGCAGCGTTTATTATTAATGTCCACCAGCACCCAGGGCATGCCCTTTTCTCACTGTTACCATCAGGCCTGAAGGCACACACTCAGCGATTCAAGAACAGCTTCTTCCCATCTGCCATCTGATTCTTAAATGGACTTTGAAGCTTTGGACACTATCTCACTTTTACTGTTTTTGCACATTTTTAATTATCTATCCATTATACATAATTGATTTAACTGTTTATAATGTTTATAATGTATTTATTTTATTATTATTATTATTATTATTATTATTATTATTATTATTATTATTATTATTATCTATGCTAGGTTCTGTACTGCATTGAACTGCTGCTGCAAAGTTAACAAATTTCACGACACATGCCGGTGATAATAAACCTGATTCTGACTCCGAGTTTCTATCTTTACCTTTTATTCTGACAAGCACATACCCGCTTTGTACTTTCAAAATTTCACTTTGAAGGCCTCGCATTTACCAAGCACACTTTTGCCATAAAGGAGCCTGTCCCACTCCACAGTTGCCAGATTCTAGTGTCATAATTCCAGGTGTTGATCATGCCCTGAACACATCCACCTTTCCTACACTGCTCCTTGTATTGAAATATACAGGGCTCAGCATATTCACTGCACAATGCTCAAGTTTTTCATTCCTGACTTTGTCCGAGGACTGAACAACATCTGTCTCCACAACCCCTCCACTATCTGGTCTGTTATTCAGGCTCCCATTCCCCCTGCAACTTTGGTTTAACCGCCCCCCCACCTTACCCCCACCTCCCAGCATGCAGCTCTCTCACATCTTTGGTTTTCCTCTCCCAGATCAATAAAAAGGAGGTGCATACCAGGTACAGGCAGATAGGAACAAATGAGGTACTTATGAAATACAGGAAATTCAAGTGAACACTTATGAAAGAAATAAAAGAAGGCATGAGGTTGCCCCAGCAGACAAGGTGAAGGAGAATCCTCAGGGATTCTGCTGATATGTTAAGAGCAAAAAGGTTGCAAGGGAAAAAAATTAATCCTCTGCAAGATCAGAATGGTAATCCATATGAGGAAACAAAATAGATGGGGAGATTTTTTTTGCATCCGTATTTACTCAAGAGATGAACACAGAGTCTATAGAAGTGAGGCAAAGCAGCAACAACTTCATGGACCCTGTACAGATTACAGATGTGGAGTTGTTTACTGTCATAAGGCAAATTAGTGTGGATAAATCCCCAGGGCCTGACAAGTTCTTCCCTGGGACCCTGCGGAAGACAAGTGCAGAAATTGTCAGGGCACAAACACAGATATTTAAATAATCCTTAGTGACAGGTGAGGTACTGGAGGATTGGAGGACAGCCAATGTTGTTCTACTGTCCAAGAAAGGCTCTAAAAATAAATAAGAAATTGTACGTTGGTGAGCTTGACATCAGTAGGGGCAAAGTTATTGCAAGTTATGTGCAGGAACCGGATATATAAGTATTTGGATCGATGTGGACTGATTAAGAATAGACAGCATGGCTTTGTGCATGATAGGTCATGTCTAACCAATCTTATAGAGTCTCTCGAGGAAGTTATCAGGAAAGTGGATGAAGGCAAGGCAGTGGATGTTGTCTACATGGACGTTAGCAAGTCACTTGACAAAGTCTCATATGGGAGGTTGGTCAAGAAGGTTCAGTCACTCAGCATTCAAGATGAGACAGTAAATTGGATGAGACACTGTCTTTGGGAGAAGCCAGAGTGTGGTAGCAGATGGTTCCCTTTCTAACTGTAAGCCTGTGATTAGTTGTGTGCCATAGGGATCAGTGCTTGTTTTGTTGTTGTTTGTCATCTATATTAGTAATCTGGATGTTGGTGTGCTTAACTGGATCAGCAAATTTGTGGGTGACACCAAGATTGGTGGTCTAGTGGACAGCGAGGAAAACTATCATGGCTTGCAGTGTGACCTGGACTCGCTGGAAAAATGTTTTGAGAAATGAAAGGTAGAAGTTAAAGCAGAAACATGTGAGGTGTGGCAGTTTGGTAGGACCTACCAGGGTGGATCTTACACAGTGACTGTTTGGGCACTGAGGAGTGTTGTAGAGGAAAGGATTCTGGGAATACAGGTCTATAATTCACTGAAAGTGGTGTCACAGTTCAATGTGGATGGAAAGAAAGTTTTTGGTACATTGGCCTTCATGAACCAAAGTACTGAGTACAGGAGATGAATGTTATGTTGACATTGTACAAGACATTGGTGAGGCCTAATTTGGAGTATTGAGTGCAGTTTTGGTCACCAACCTACAGGAAAGATGTAAAGACTTTGAAGGAGTTCAGAGAAAATTCACAAGGATGTTGCCAGGTCTGGAGGACTTGAGTTGTAAGGAGAGATTGAACAGGTCAGGACTTTATTCCATAAGACCATAAGACAAAGGAGCAGAAGTCGGTCACTCGGCCCATCGAGTATGCTCTGCCATTTTATCTTGAGCTGATCCAGTCAATCTCCCCTTTAGTCCCATTCTCCCGCCTTCTCACCATAACCTTCGATGTCCTGGCTACTCAGATGCCTATCAATATCTGCCTTAGATACACCCAATGACTTGGCCTCCACTGCGGCCCGTGGCAATAAATTCCACATATTCACCACCTTCTGGCTAAAAAAATTTCTTGCATCTCTGTTCTGAATGGGCACCCTTCAATCTTTAAGTCATGCCCTCTTGTACTGGACTCTCCCACCATGGGAAACAACTTTGCCGCATCCACTCTGTCCATGCCTTTCAACATTCGAAATGTTTTTATCAGGTCTTCCCTCATTCTTCTAAACTCCAAGGAGTACAGTCCAAGAATGGTCAAACATTCCTTATACGTTAACCCTCTCGTTCCTGGAATCATTCTAGTGAATCTTCTCTGAACCCTTTCCAAAGACAGAACATCCTTTCCTAAATAAGGAGTCCAAAACTGCACAGAGTATTCCAAGTGAGGTCTTATCAGTGCCTGATAGAGCCTCAACATTACATCCCTGTTCCTATACTCTATTCCTCTAGAAATGAATGCCAACATTGCATTTGCCTTCTTCACCACCGACTCAACCTGGAGGTTAACCTTAAGGGTATCCTGCACGAGGACTCCTAAGTCCCATTGCATCTCAGAACTTTGAATTCTCTCCCTATTTAAATAATAGTCTGCCCGTTTATTTCTTCTACCAAAGTGCATGACGATACTTTCCGACATTGTAATTAATTTGCCACTTCTTTGTCCATTCCCCCAATCTATCCATCTCTCTGCAGACTCTCTGTTTCCTCAGCACTATCAGACCCTCCACCTATCTTTGTATTGTCAGCATACTTAGCCACAAAGCCATCTATTCTATAATCCAAATCGTTGATATACAACGTAAAAAGAAGCGGCCCGAACATAGAATCCCGTGGAACACCACTGGTAATCGGCAGCCAACCAGAATGGGATCCCATTACTCCCACTCTCTGTTTCCCACCAATCAACCAACGCTTTATCCACATATGTAACTTTCCCATAATTCCATGGGCTCTTACCTTGTTTAGCAGCCTCATGTGTGGCACCTTGTCAAATGGTTCCTCAGTGAAGACTGATGCAAAATACTCGTTCAGTTCCTCCGCCATCTCCTTATCTCCCATTACAATTTCTCCAGCATCATTTTCTATCAGTCCTATATCTACTGTCACCTGTCTTTTACTCTTTATATACTTGAAAAAGCTTTTAGTCTCCTCTTTGATATTATTTGCTAGCTTCCTTTCATAATTCATGTTTTCCCTCTTAATGACCTTCTTAGTTTCCTTTTGTAAGCTTTTAAAAACTTCCCAATCCTCTGTATTCCGAATAATTTTGCTTCCTTGTATGCCCTCTGCTTCGCTTTTACTTTGGCTTTGACTTCTCTTGTCAGCAATGGTTGCATCCTTTTTCCATTCGAAAATTTCCTGAGGGTTCCTTCACTTCCATCTCTCTAATTACTTCCGGTTCATTGCACAATACCCAATCCAGTACAGCCGATCCCCTAGTGGGCTCAACAACAACCTGTTCTAAAAAGCCATCTTGGAGACATTCTACAAATTCTCTCTCTTGATATCCAGTGCCGACCTGATTTTCCCAATCCACTCGCATGTTAAAATTCCCCACAATTGGAATTCCTTGGAATGTAGAAGATTGAGGGGAGACTTGATGGAAGTATACCAAAATTATGAAGTTTATAGATGGGGTAAATGCAAGCTGGGTTTTACCACTGAGATGGGGTGGCACTACAACCAGAGGCCATGGGTTAAGGGGGAAAGGTGAGGGGAACATGAGGGGAAATGTCTTCACACTGACGGTCATTCGGGTATGGAATGAGCAGCCAGTACAAGTGGTGCAGGCAAGCTCAATTTCAACATTTAAGAGGTTCATATCGGTACCTGGATGGTAGGAATATGGGAGTGGGCAGTTTAAATAGTTCAGCACAAACTAGATGGCCCAAAGGGCTGGATTCTGTGTTGTACTTTTCTATGACTGACAAGAACCTGAAATAATATGATTATTCATTTAATTCCTTTTAACGGCTGTGTGGACCAACCATTCATCTGGGCAGGAAATGTTTACATGGCTTCAAAACTGTGGCACTTTATATTGACAGTAGATAAAAGAAAATCCCAGCTACACATCAACAAAGGGTATTTGTGTGAGAGAGGTCAGTTACTGTGGGGCCAGGCACATTTGCAGCTCATTGGGAACAGGGAATAATACTACTGGAGAGAGTCAAACTGAGCCAGGTCACAGATTGGAGATGGCAGAAATGCCCCATTCTTATTCCAGATACCAGCACTGTGCCCAGTTGGAAGATGATTTCTCTCTCCAACTTGGGTTGAACCTCACTGTGACAGTGTGATGTCAGATCACACCTTGACAACTCAATTGATCTCATCTGAAATGTTGTCCTTCACTTTATGATGTACTATAAATCTTTTTTCAGGTTAAAAACGATAAGGAAATTATCTACGGGTTTGTCTGACACATCACGCCATTTTGTTGTCTATGTCCAGATATTTAAGAAGTGGAACAAGGGATTCACTCGATCATCGTTCCTACTCAGACTGTGGGGAGGAATTCACTCGATCATCTGACCGACTGGCATGCTGTCAATTTACACGGGGGAATCCATTTATCTGCTCAGACAGTGGGAATGGATTCAGACGGTCATTTCAACTGAAGGTACATCAGCAGGTTCACCATGGGCAAGGCCATTCATCTGTTCTGTGGGTGAGAATGGATTGAGACAGTCTTCCTGCCTGTTGCATACACCAGTCAGTGCACATTGAATTTGTGTGGAAGGATTCACTCAGTCAACTGACCTAATGGCTCAACAGCGAGTTCACACCGGGGAGCGGCCATTCACCTGCTCAGACTGTGGGAAGGGATTCACGTTGTCAGCTCATCTGCAAGCACACCAGTCAGTTCACACTGGGGAGAGGCCATTTGCCTGCTCGGACTGTGGGAAGGCATTCGCACGATTCGCTACCCTACAAGCACATCGGTCAGTTCACACTGGTGAGAGGCCGTTCACCTGTTCAGACTGTGGGAAGGGATTTGCGTTGTCATCTCACCTACTGAGACACCAGTCAGTTCACACTGGTGAGAGGCCGTTCACCTGCTCGGACTGTGGGAAAAGATTCACTTCATCATCTCAACTTAAGGTACATCAGCGAGTTCACACTGGGGAGAGACCGTTCACTTGCTCAGACTGTGGGAAGGGATTCACTCAGTCATCCTACCTACAAGCACACCAGTCAGTTCACACTGGGGAGAGGCCATTCGCCTGCTTGGACTGTGGGAAAGGATTCACTTCATCATCTCAATTTAAGGTACATCAGCGAGTTCACACTGGGGAGAAGCCGTTCATCTGCTCAGACTGTGGGAAAGGATTCACTTCATCATCTAACCTTAAAGTGCATCAGCGAGTTCACACTGGGGAGAGGCCATTTACCTGCTTAGACTGTGGGAAGGGATTCACTCAGTCATCCAACCTACAAGCACATCAGCGAGCTCACACTGGGGAGAAGCCATTCATCTGTTCAGACTGTGGGAAAGGATTCACTTCATTATTTAACCTTAAGGTGCATCAGCGAATTCACACTGGGGAGAGGCCATTCACATGCTCAGACTGTGGGAAAGAATTCACTACATCATTCCAACTTAAGTTACATCAGCGAATTCACACTGGGGAGAGGCCGTTCATCTGCTCAGAATGTGGGAAAGGATTCACTTCGTCATCTAATCTTAAGCTACATGAGCGAGGTCACAGTGGGGAGAGGCCATTCACCTGCTCAGACTGTGGGAAGGCGTTCAGGTCGTCATCTCACCTACTGAAACACCAATTAGTACACACTGGTGAGAGGCCGTTCACCTGCTTGGACTGTGGGAAAAGATTCACTCAGTCATCCCACCTGCAAGCACATCAACGAGTTCACACTGGGGAGAGGTCGTTCACCTGCACAGAGTGTGGGAAAGGATTCACTCAGTCATCCCACCTACAAGCACATCAGCGAGTTCACACTGGAGAGAGGCCATTCACCTGCTCAGAATGTGGGAAGGCATTCACTTTTCCATCTCAAGTGAAGGTACATCAGCGAGTTCACACTGGGGAGAGGCCATTCTCCTGGTCAGACTGTGGGAAGGGATTCACTCAGTCATCCCACCTGCGAGCACACCAGTCAGTTCACACCGGGGAGACTCTGGTCACTTGCTCGGACTTTGGGAAGAGATTCACTCAGCCAAATCAACCAAATGTGCATCATTGAGTTCACACTGGAGAGACCGTTCACTGGATGTGTGTCCATCACCGTTGCTGAATGCAATTTCGAGATTGACTGTCGGTGCTGAACTCTGCAATTATTGCTGCTGCTCACCACACCCAGTTCTGCACCCTGGTCACTGGGCATGGGAGGAGTTTCTTCTGCTGCACATTCACCTTTAATGAGATGTGTTTAATACTCTGGACCTGAGACAAATAAATCAGTTCTAGTTTAAACTCTGTCTCTGGTACTTAGTGAATTTATAACACACGTAGTGCACAGTAGAGAGTCAACTCAGGCTGCCTCGACCTTGCCGAGATTCAATTCCACGACAGTCCTTTTAAATCATCCCCTGTTATTCACCTCTCACTCTCCCTGTGGTGATGGGTTCCAAACAGTCACCACTCTGTGGGTGAAGAGGTTTCCCTTGAATTTCCTGCAGACTGAAGAAGTTGAGCTGACTGCAGTTCTGTCTGAAATTCTTCGCCCCTCAAATCTCTGGGCTGAGGAAGAATGACATTGGTAGTTAACCTCCTTAATCATGACTCATTTCCATTTAATGGGTCATTTTTCCTGCTTACAAAGGGTTGTTGAAAACACCAGTGTCCTTTAAAGACTGGAAGTAGAATTGGAAACCATCAGTTGGATGTTCAAAGAATCATGGTCAGAAACCAGAGGCAGGTCTGCACAGGGTAGAGTGTGGGGCTCTGGAAGATGTTTGGGGTAAGAACGTATCATGAGAAGGGAATCAGCAGCAGGGAGTGGAACCGAATAACAGAGTAGGAACACTTCGAAGCTGATTGACAGAAAATAATTCGGTTGTCTGACTGATGACAGAAACAATACCTGTTGTGAGGTGCTCCATTGGTTGACGAAGATGTGGGTGTTGGGAATGGTTATATCTATTGAGGGAGTTATTCCTGCTTGTTCATCCTGTAATATAATTTCCGGATGGTTATTATATAACCATATAACAATTACAGCATGGAAACAGGCCATCTCAGCCCTTCTAGTCCATGCTGAAAGCTTACTCTTACCTAATCCCACTGACCTGCACTCAGCTCATAACCCTCCATTCCATTACCGTCCATATACCTATCCATTTAAAAAAATATATCGAACCTGCTTCTACCACTTCTACTGGAAGCTCCTCCACACAGCTACTGCTCTCTGAGTAATGAAGTTCCCACTTGTGTTACCCCTAAACTTTTGCCCCCTAACTCTCAAATCATGTCCTCTTGTTTGAATCTCCCCTACTCTCAATGGAAAAAGTCTATCCGCAACAACTCCATCTATCTCCGTCATAATTTTAAATACCTCTATTAAGTCTCCACTCAAACTTCTATGCTCCAAAGAATAAAGACCTAACTTGTTCAACCTTTCTTTGTAACTTAGGTGCTGAAACCCAGGTAACATTCTAGTAAATCTTCTCTGTACCCTCTCTATTATATTGACATCTTTCCTATAATTCGGTGAACAGAACTGTACACAGTACTTCAAATTTGGCCTGAACAATGCCTTGTATAATTTTAACATTACATCTCAACTCCTATACTCAATGCTCTGATTTATAAAGGCCAGCATACCAAAAGCTGTCTTCACAACCCTATCCACATGAGATTCCACCTTCAGGGGACTATTCACCATCATTCTATTATCTATGCCCATAGATCACTCTGTTCTACTGCATTCTTCAATGCCCTACTATTTACCATGTATGTCCTATTTTGATTAGACCTACCAAAATGTAGCACCTCACAGATCAGCATTAACCTCCATCTGACATCTTTCTGTCCACTCTTCTAACTGGCTTAAATCTCTCTGCAAGCTTTCAAAACCTGCTTCATTGTCCACAACGCCACCTATCTTAGTATCATCTGCATACTTTCTAATCCAATTTACCGCCCCATCATCCAGATCATTAATGTATATGACAAACAACATTAGACCCAGTACAGATCCCTGAGGCACACCACTAGTCACCGGCCTCTAGCCTGACAAACAGTTATCCACCACTACTCTCTGGCATCTCCCATCTAGCCACTGTTGAATCCATTTTACTACTTCAAAATTAATACCTAACGATTGAACCTTCCTAACTAACCTTCCATGTGGAATCTTGTCAAAGGCCTTACTGAAGTCCATATAGACAACATCCACTGCTTTACCCTTGTCAACTTTCCTAATACCCACTTCAAAAAGTTCAATATGTTTTATCAAACGTGACCTTCCACACACAAATCCACATTGACTGTTCCTAAACAGACCCTGTCTAATCAGATAATTATATATACCATATCTAAGAATATTTTCCATTAATTTACCCACCACTGATGTCAAACTTACAGGCCCATCATTGCTAGGTTTACTCTGAGAACCCTTTTTAAACAATGGAACAACATGAGCAATACGCCAATCCTCCGGCACCATCCCCCTTTCAAATGACATTAGAAATATTTTTGTCAGAGTCCCTGCTATTTCAACACTAACTTCCCTCAAGGTTCTAGGAAATATCCTGTCAGGACCAGAGACTTGTCCACTTTTATATTCTTTAAAAGCTTTAGTATTTCCTCTTCGTTAATCCTCTTGGTTTCCATAACTACCCTACTTGTTTCCCTTACCTTACACAATTCAATATAATTCTCCTAAGTGAATACCGATGAAAATAATTTTTTCAAAACCTCCCCCACTCCTTTTGGCTCCACACATAGCTGTCCACTCTGATTCTCTAAGGGACCAATTTTATCCCTCATTATCCTTTTGCTGTTAATATAACTGTAGAAACCCTTTGGATTCATTTTCACCTTACTTGCCAAAGCAGCCTCATATCCTCTTTTAGCTTTTCTAATTTATTTTTACATTTTTACATTCTTTATATTAGATTCTTTTTACATTCTTTATATTTTTCGAGCACCACAATTGCTCCATGCTGCCTATATTTATTATAGATCTCTCTCATTTCCCTAACCAAGTTTCCAATATCCCTTGAAAACCATGGCACTCTCAAACCTTTAACCTTTCCTTTCAAACTAATAGGAACATAAAGATTCTGTACCCTCAAAATTTCACCTTTAAATGACCTCCATTTCTCTATTATATCCTTTCCATAAACAAATTGTCCCAATCCACTCCTAAATCTTTTTGCATCTCCTCAAAGTTAGCCTTTCTCCAATCAAAAATC